>NC_053489.1:625988743-626288743 GCF_905171775.1 Rana temporaria | reverse complement strand
CTATCTATCTATCTATCTATCTAACAGCAGAAATTCCTCTTTAACCTAATACAGAAGGAATTCTATTTTATTATGACCCACAGTGATATCTTAACTTTAAAATAAATCATTTTTTATTGCCCTCCGATTTACATAAGGTCGTGATTACCTGTTTCAAAATATGTCTATGTGTGTGAAATTTGCCTTAGAGGCACCCAGTAAATCTGTTGTGTCGTGTAACCTTGTGGAATTTATGGTGGGGTAGGTGATTTTTTTTCTTTGCTTTTTTACAATAAAGTTTTTTTTCTTTTTTGTATATGTTTTTAAAATGTATGTACAGTAATAAGCTGTGTTATTTTATGGAGGTTAAAGCTATGATAATGCCTTATATTTTTATTCTAAAAGGGAGCCTGTACTTTGGAATCTATACCCAAACAAGGCAAGCAGGACTAGTCACAAGTGTTGCCTGTGGTCTCCCTTCAGCTAATCTTTTCCCCATGCAGAAAAGAAGAAGATGGTGCAGGAACCAACTGAGTAATATGTTCGTAACAGCAATAATAGGTGCAATAAAATCATGAAACTCAAAGTCCCAACAATAGATAAACAAAGGGGGGGGGGTCAGTTCATTACACCAGCGGCAGCTACCTTGGGAGTTGAAGCAGACTCTGTAAGAACAAGTAGAAAAGAGACAAGGTGTGCCAGGAACTGGAACTGCAGAGTAGTCTCTGAAATTTAGGGCACTGTGCACCTGACTGCTAGTCTTAGGAGATTTGGTGTGAGATTTTGGGATGTCACTACTGTTCTGCTCACTGTTCTTTTCCTGCTAGAGGAATCTGTACCTGAGGAATTGCAGTGCAAGGATCACCATGCTCTTACTTACTTACTGAACCTAACCTGCTTTATGAATATTGACCCACCAGTCATGTGATGAGGGGGGAAAATTCATGTGAGGCATCAAAGCCATGTAGCTGGGCTGGACGCCGTTCAGCCTCGGCGAAGTCCGGAAACCAGAACCGCAAGTGTGACCAATCAGGTGACGCGTTTCACAGCTTCCGCTGTTTCTTCAGATCTGATACGCACTTCCGGTTCCTTTTTCCGGACTTCGCTGAGAGCGAACAGCGTCCAGCCCAGCTAGCCATCCGGATGCTTACAAAGACTACTCTGCAGTTCCATCTCCCTATGGCCTGTCATCACACTGCTGTGACGCCGCTCTTTATGTGACAGTGGATCGCACAGTGAATTTGGACTCTACATTGCCTATTTGCCTAATCATTACTTCCATCCTGTGAGTAGCCATGTGGCTTGTTTTTTTAATTAAATGAATAAATATACACTACACTTAGTCTGGCGCACCTTGACTCTTTTCTAATATTTTCCCCATTACTGACTTACCATGCTTGTTCTGCATTGTGGCTTTGGTGGAGGTGGTGGCCTTTGTAGAAATACATGGCTTTGATGTCTCACATGACTGGTGGGTCATTATTCCTAAAGAAGGTTAGGTTCAGAAAATACAGACTAAACCACTGAATGAATGAAGTAAGAGCATGGTGATCCTTGCACTGCAATTCCTCAGGTACAGATTCCTATTGCAGGAAGAACAGTGAGCAGAACAGTAGTGACATCACAAAATCTCACCCCAAATCTCCTAAGACTACCAGTCAGATGAACAGTGCCCTAAATTTCACACTGCAGATATTTAGCCGTTTTAAGACAGTAGTGCATAGATACAATGGGGTTAATTTATTAAAGGTAAATAGGTTGTTCACTTTGCAAGGGAAATTTCTATTTACAAGGGAATATTCCCTAGAGCTTAGTGAATGTGCTGCAATTTCACTTTGTATAGAAAACCCAATCGATTGACGATTGAAGTCAGCAGAGCTTCCCCCTTTTCACTAAAGACTGGGGAAAATTCCCCTACAAAGTTCAAAAAGTAAACAGCGCCTTTCATTGTAAAATTCAAGTGGTCGCTCCTCAACACAGACACCAGCCACATGCTCAAAGCCATTGTTTTAGCGTGCTGCTAGTGTGAACATACTCTAAGGACGGCCATGTTTCACACCTATTATAATAATGTAATGTAGCATGCATGTTGTAATGCAATTTGTCCTTACAGAAAACTCAGAGTCACAAAGCACACTGGGAAAAATGGGAATTTCTCGAAGTGCAGAGGTGATGGAAGAGAGGGAAGTGCTGAGGTGATTGAAAGAGAGAGAGAGATGTTTTCCACACAGCACTACAGAGAGAGTGCTGACAGGAGACTGAAGAGAGGGAAGGCTGAGGTGATTAAAAGAGAGAGAGAAAGACTTCCATGCAGAACTACAGAGGAAGTGCTGTCAGTAGAAGAAGAGAGAGTGGAGAAGAGGTGACAGGACTATGTGGTGAAACTCCATCTAAAAGAAGAAGAGAGAGTCACAATGTCTACCGGCATCTGGTAGCCAGGCTTTTCCCGAGACTACTGTGAGAGTGCTGACAGGAGCCTGAGGGGAGCTGGGAACAGTGACAACTACATGGTTCACTACGGTTCAGCCCAGGGACCCTGCTCAGAAACCCAGTGCCACCCAGCAGTGACAATCCACACAGCTTCAGGGATCGCAATATCCATTCAGGTGTTTAATCGGACACTGTCCGGTCACCTTGCCAGTTTAGCTACCAGCCATCCTAATTGGCTGACAGGAGTTGAACCGGTGCCTTACAACATTGCTAGAAGCCTTAACCAGTATTTGGAATTTCCATTGTGTCATCGCACAGAGGATTGGTGAGCGGGTAAAAACCCAAAACATCCTTTTTAACACAGTACAGACACTGCACCTCCCCTATGTGAATACCCATACCCATTCGCCACAAAAGTGTAAAGGTGAATAAAGACAGTACAAACGTTTTTGACAACTCCTTTATTAATTTTTTTTTAATTATCACCTGATATAGCTCTATCAACAATAACAAAACCTGCTGCCACCACCAGCCCTTCCCTTTTTTAGTGTCAGAGGATGCTTGTTTTAGCCATTCACTTTTAGCCATTCTGTTCCTACCAACCACTACCTAACAGGATTTCCTAGAGGATTACAGTGTCACTTTGCTTGACTAACCCAACTTTCTTTTCAAAGGGCCCCAACGATTGCTAGCAGAAGATACTAGTACTCTTCAACCCAGGACCCCCTTACAGAATTGTGCTTACTGTACTTGTTAACCTATTTCTTCTTTATGTGTTGTTACTTTCAATGGTGCTTGTAGCCCAGAGGGAGCTGAGAAGTTGACAAATCTCTCCTCCCTCTCAGCATCTGTGTTATGGGCATAGATTACTGCCCTTATCTAAATTTACAGTTGCTAAGTATTCAAGGTTGTCTTTTCTAATGTATTAATTCTTTGCAGAAACTGCTGTAAGCTTCCTAATGCTTTAAACCGTGATAATATATTCAATTTGTTTATCACTACCAGGTGTGTGTCTGTTTTTGGTGATAATCCACAGCCAGGATAACAGTATTTTCCACGTGTGTTCTTAAATGTGTTTGCAGTAATGTTATTTAACCAGGTGTGCCAGAGGGGCTAAGGTCATTCTTGGAGTAGAGACAGAGATCAGAGTATCCAAATTCACAAAGCGGCTCCTTCTGGGGTGGCACTACAATAACATATACATTTGATACACAAACCATATTGTAAATTAATGTTATTAACCTCCCTGGCGGTATGATTATGTCAGATTTTTGCATCTCAAAGTGGTACATTGTTTGGCATGGAAATTTGGCATTTTATATTGTAGGCCTGCAATTCTTAGGCCCCGTACACACGACCAGTTTCCTCGGCAGAATTCAGCTTCCGACCGAGTTTCTGGCTGAATTCTGCCGAGAAACCCGGCCGTGTGTACACTTTCGGCCGAGGAAGCCGACGAGGACCTCGGCGAGGAAATAGAGAACATGTTCTCTATTTCCTCGTTGTTCTATGGGAGAACTCGGCCCGCCGAGGTCCTCGGCGGCTCCAGGACTGAACTGGCCGAGGAACTCGATGTGTTTGGCACGTCGAGTTCCTCGGCCTTGTGTACGAGGCCTTTAGGAATAACTCACTTAAATCTGTCCAAACAAGAGTCTAGTAGACATTCTGGGTATGATAAAGTCTGAAACACAAAATCATAAATTATAATATAATAAATAACTATAAATAATTATAACAAATAATAATATAATAATAAAAAATGTATTCAATAATGTATTCAATTTAAAACCACTGAAATTTGCTCAGTTGCAGAATTATCGCCGTCGTTACTTTCAGTGTTTGATGACAAATTTCCCCACAAATCGCCATCGCTCAATTCTGCAAGTATTTACCATCGCTTTTCCAGCTGGTCTAAAACCACTTTTGACGTAAAGGGAAGCTTTTTGGTTGTCAAGGACAATCTCAAGTTTCCAGGCAGAAAGAACCGTATATAATACAAAACTGCAGGCAGGGCACTGGACAAAGCATTAGGGACAAAAGGAATGTGAAATTATTTGATACAGTAATGTAATCTGTAAGATTACAGTGTACTGTATGGGTTATGTTTGGACTTAGAGGAAACTCAATGAACCTGGATAATGTAGGCACACAGAGCTCAGGATAGTAAGAACCCAGCTGTTGACACTAAATTTAAACTAGGGGCACTCCAGCCAAAATGAAGAAAAAAACGTTGTGGGGTCTCTGCCCCCCAAAGCACCTTGTCCACATGTTGACGGGGGCATGGGCTTCCTCCCCACAACCCTGGGCTGTGGTTGTGTGGGTCTGCAGGTGGGGGGCTTATCGGTATCAAGACCCCCGCAGTGACGTCAAAAGGGGGGAGGGACCAGCGGGTGACATCACCGGGCAGCCTGCCCTTACCTATTTAAGAACTGTCAATTGGCAGAGCAGGCGGACCGCAGGAGCGTACGTTGCAAGTGGAGCTTTTCTCCTTTTTTCCGGGCTGGTGGTGGCAGCGGGTTTTGTTATTGTTGATAGAGCTATATCGGGGGACAGTTTAAAAAAAAAAGGAGTTGTCAAAAACATTTGTACTGTCTTTATTCACACTTTTGTGGTGAATGGGTATGGGTATTCACATAGGGGAGGTCAGGATCTGGGGGCACACTGGTTTAAGGGGGCTTCCAGATTCTGATAAGTCCCCTGCCCACAGACCCCCCCTGACCACAGCCCAAGGTTGTGGGAAAGAGGCCCTTGACAAGGTGCTTTGGGGGTGAAGAACCTTCAGCGGGGAACACGTTGGCAGCTAATGAGTCATGCATTGTTAAGAACCCGGCCCATTCCTAAGGAAACAGCTATTGGGTGGGGGGGGGATCCACGCTGTTTCTGACAAATACAGCATGTGATACTGCCAACAAAACCTTAGTGATAAATATTGCATGCTTTTTTTACTCTCTGTTACTTTTGTGAATTGGACTTAAGAGCTTACCACCTGGTTCTTAGATGATATTTACCAACCCGTTTTTCATTTTGCGGCAAATATCGCCTAATCGTTTTGTTTTATTTGTGAATTTGACTTTATTTACCGCATGCAATCATTTATGGAAATGAGTCACGTGACAGTGTTATCGCATGCGGTAAACATTAGCGAAATGACCAAAAAAGGCTGTAGATCCACTTTGTGGGCAACAAATACCTTTGAAAAACACCTCAGCAGTGCCATAGGCTGATTGCCTCCATGCTACGCCGCATTGATTAAGTAATTCATGCAAAAGGAGCCCCGACCAAGTATTTAGTGCATACTATACTGTACATGGACTTACTTTTCAGTAAGCTAACATTTCTGTATTAAAAATCCTTTTTTTGTTGGTCTTATATAATATTCTAATTTCCTGGGATACTGAATTTGGGGTTTTTAATAGCTGTAAGTCATATTCATAAAAAAAAAGAAAAAATAAATGCTTGAAATATATCACTATGTGTGTAATGCATCTATATAAAATATATAAGTCTTACTTTTTTAATTAAATTACTGAAATAAATTAACTTTTTGATGATATTCAATATTTTTTAGATGCATCCGTGTGTGTATATATATATATATATATATATATATATATATATATATATATATATAGATAGATATAGATAGATATAGCTATAGATATATAGATATAGATATCTATATCTATATATCTATAACTATATAGATGTAGATATATATTTTTTTCTATGTCAGAATATGTCTATGTCAGAATATTATTCTGTTAGCAATTTAATATGTTTATCTAAATAGAAAAGTGATGTTATTCATTGCAGGACAATAATGTCTTCATAGACACTGTTCATTCTGCAGTCCCAATTTCCTTTGGGACCCAACTAAAACTTCCTTACCTGTTCTATTCTGCTAAATTATTTACACTAGGTTGAAAAGTAAAGTACTTGACCCTTCTGATCTCTAAGTGATGCTTTCTCTGTTCTTTAGCTTGACTGATCTTGTTCTAAGAGATTAGATATTACTTTGTACTTTCCTTTAGTTAATCCACATGTCTAGTAACTGTAAAGCAGTATGTTATAAACGTAAACTCCTTTGCCCATGTAGGCGATAGCCCAAGACCACACAGAAACTTCACATTAAAATTATTCAGTTGTATGCTTCTAATTAATTTAACTTAATGGCATACAAAATGCCAAGACTTAGAAATCATCTTACATGCCATAATTAACAACAGTCCCATATTAGAATGTAGGACATAACTGTGTACATCCAAATCCCTTAACATTCCCTCATATCTCCTCAACTCTACCCAGATAAGCCAAAACATAACTATTTTTTAATGAAACCATCATGTTATTCCTAGAAGCTCACAGAAAAAAAACTGGCAGCTCAGGTCAGAGCCGCTGTATTAACTAATCGGATGTTAGTACAGCCAATCTCCCCTGATGTTTTATCGTGTTCTGACAGGGGCATGGCCCCCATCAGAACATGCCATTGGCCAAGAGCGATGATCTGGAGCAAACCGGCTGAACTTTTTTGGTCATGCTCCTTCAACAGACGGCCGACTTCTGTCGGACTGGCTACAGTACACACGGGCCAAATGTCAGACAGTTTCTATTGACCTGCCCAATGCCGCCCAACCTTTAGGCCTGTGTGTATGGAGCTTTAGCGTGACCAGGCCCCACCCTTCTTTCTTACTATCTCTGATAGAATTGTTAAAGGAGAGTGCATAGACCTCAACATTTTGCATCACTTGTTGATGTGTAAAATACAGTTATTTTTGTGAATGAATAACCAGGGGTACTATATACCCCTTACTCATTCACATTATTTTAAAGGAGGTTACAGATTTTGATAAGCCTCCAATCTGCAGATGCCCAAATCCACAGCCAAGGATGTGGGGAAGAAGACCTTGTCCTCATCAACTTGGTGACTATGTGCTTTGCCAGGAAATCCCTCTCTGGCAAGGCACCCTATCACTGTTGAGGGAATGTGGCCTTGAATGGTTCAGGAGAGCGGATGCACACTTGCTGTCCCCCTTTCCTGGTCACACAGGCTATTTGGATAAGTGCCTGGTATTGATTTTGGGTTGGACCCTACATCATTCTTTTTTTTTGTGGGGTACCCTCCTAAATTCTATACCAGATAAGCATTTGTTATAGATATTGGGGAGGACCCAACATTTATTTATTTTCTTTTGCAAGGGTTCACCCATAAAATTAATTCCAGCCCCTCATCATGGATAAGGGCGTGGTACTGATTTTGTCTGGAAATACACAGTGTTTGTTTTTTTGTTAAGTTGCAGTAATTGTGTTTGTTTTTCTAAAATGCATACAGACCAATATACAAGGTAGGGGATGTTTATTTACTTTTCAGATTTTTTGTGAATGAGTAACCAGGGGTTTTTGTACCCCTTACTCTTTCGCATAGGGGTGCATCTTATTTTAAAGAGGGCTTCCAGATTTTTGATAAGTCCCCTCTCCACAGACACCCACAAGGGTTGTGAGCAAAAGGTCCTTGCACTCATCAACATGGGAACTAGGTGCTATGGGGTGGGGGCATTCTGACAAGGTATCCTCCGCATAATGAGGGCATGTGACCTTATGGTTCAGAAGGAGGAGGTTGCATGTTTACTGCCCCCCCTCCTGATCAGCCAGGCTGCATGCTTAGATAAGGGTCTGGTGTGTGTGTGTTTTCTTGTCTTCACCCTCAAAAAATTATTTTGTGCTTGGAGAAAGGCAGCCGCTTGCATCCTAGCAACTAAGGACAAAACTTGTACAGTGGGGAGTTTTCATTTAGTGATGGTTGGATGAACGCCCTATTTATTTATTTCATAATATTTTTATTTGAATAATAAAAAGTTATGTACAATGTACAAAGTGACACAGTTAAAATAGTACAGGTACAATTTTGCAAAGCACATTGTAGCTGATTTTGCATTCAAGTAGTCATACAAACAGGAACAGAATGCAGTGAATATTAACATAAGTAAAGTACATAGATGTCAAAGCCCTCCATCTCAATGGGTAAAGGCGGCAACTTGCATTGTTTGAGACAGTCAAAGACTTTATATAGCCAAGGTCCAGTTTACCAACGTAATAAACCGCAAAGGTGTTCAAAGCAGTATTTACTGTCGAGTTACCTAAACCTCCATATTTTGGGGTCCAGGTATAGTTTTGAATAAGATTGGTGAATAATGCGTCTTGTCTAGCAGCAGACGTAGGCCTGTTCACAAAATGAGATAAGAAAATATCCTGGACTGCCGCACTCCGTTGAATGACGTCTTTATTGAATAAAATCAAAAATAATCCAAAGCTGTACAGTCAAAATAAAAGATGGATAACAGGAAAAGAATGTCTAATGCGTTTCACATTGTGAGATGCTTATTCATATGAATAAGCATCTCACAATGTGAAATGCATTAGCCATTCTTTTCCTGTTATCCATCTTTTATTTTAAGCATCTCACAATGTGAAATGCATTAGCCATTCTTTTCCTGTTATCCATCTTTTATTTTGACTGTACAGCTTTGGATTATTTTTGATTTTATTCAATAAAGACGTAATTCAACGGAGTGCGGCAGTCCAGGATATTTTTTTATCTCATGCACCTGTGCAGAGCCAGCACCTGTTGGTTTCAGTAGGGTGGGAGCAATCTGAGGGATCAGCAGCTTTTAGAGCAGTATCATTTCTTCTGTTCACAAAATACCCTATTTATTTCACTTGTTAGCTGAATGGTGTACACCCCAAGTTTGCACAAATCTTGTCTGGGAGTAAAAGAGAAACTCATCCCTAACAATTAGCAGTCAAGAGTTACTTATACAGTACCTTTGTTCCCGAAATTTGGTTGACATTACATTTGCATCAAATTTCAAGAATTGTGCATTGATATTACATTGATATTGTTTGATATTGTTTTAGAAGATAGTAATTAATTAATATCTTAGCTGTTTTTTCACTAGATTTTATTTAGCTTTTGAAGTAATAACAATATGGAAGAAAAAAAAATGCATATACAACAATGGGTAGTTGAGTTTACAATCACAGCATTAAAAAATGTTTCTCTAGTGTGCTATCCTAAGTGTGAAAATTATTTAAAAACTAGCAATTTAGGGTAAAAAGTATTCTTGCATAGAAATATGTTTGCATTACTGCAGTAGAAGTGGGGCATTGAGGTGCACTTCAGCACTTCCCTCTATGGTAGTGCAGTGACTATTAAGAGGCATAAGTAACCAATCAGTGAGGGTAAGATGAGAGGGGGGAGAACAGGCTAAGAAGAGAGAGTCATGCAGAATGTAAGAAAAATGGATGGCTTGGTATTAGATTGAACATGATAGCATATGAGTGGTTGAGAATATGGTGGTCAAATTCTGAGGGGAGAAAATGATCGATGCGGGGGGTCCAGACTTTTTCAAATTTGGTCATGGTATCTGTCAGTGTAGTGGTTATTTTATTCAGCAAAGTCCAAGAAAGTCTCATTACAGTCTCTTAACCTCCCTGGGGGTATAATTATTTCAGATTTTAGGTGCTGAAAGCGGTACCATTATTTTGCAAGGAAACTTGGCGTTTTATACTGTAGGCCTGTAATTCTTAGGAATAACTCACTTTAATCTGACCAAACAAGAGTCTAGTAGGCATCCCGGGTATATAAAAGTTTTAAAAACAAAATTATAAATTATAATATAATAAATAATTATAAATAATTATAACAATAATAATTAGAGTTAAGCGGACACCTGGATGTTAAAAAAAAAGTTCGGGTTCGGGATGTAGTCAATGGGACACGGACTTTTAGAAAAAAAATGCGCGGAGGTCCCTGCAAATTCAATAACCAGACCTTTAGGTCTGGTATGGATATTAAGGGGAACCCCCCCCCCCCGTCAATTTAAAAAAAAAATGACGTGCGGTTCCCCCTAAATATCCATAACCAGACCCGTTATCCGAGCACGTTGACCTGGCCGGCCGCAGAAAAGAGGGGGGGACTGAGGACAGGGTGCTGCCCCCCCCTCTCCTGAACCGCACCAGGCCACATTCCCTCAACATTGGGAGGGTGCTTTGGGATGCCCCCCAAAGCACCTTGTCCCCATGTTGATGGGGACAAGGGTCTCATCCCCACAACCCTTGCCCGATGGTTGTGGGGGTATGTGGGCGGGAGGCTTATCAGAATCTGGAAGACCCCTTTAACAAAGGGGACCCCCAAATCCTGACCCCCCTGTGTGAAATGGTAATGGGGTACACTGTACCCCTACCATTTCACGAAGGAAGTGTAAAGTAGAATAAAGTCCTTTATTAATTAAAAAAAAAAGAGAAAAACTCCAGCGGTGATAATCCACTCGTTCCCGGCTTCCTGCTCCAACGTTGTCCTGATTCAGCGACGGGTGCGGGTGATCTCCAGTGATGAGAAGATCCATCCATCCAGAGCGCAGCATCGCCAACCTCTTCTCACCGCTGGACACAGCCCAGCGAATGACGCACTGAAGCTGTGACATTACTTATATAGGGGAGGCAGGGCCACCCGTCACGTGACCCCGCACCCTCTGACGCACCCTCTGCTATGTCACTGGGTAAGCCCAGTCTTCCCTCTTCCCATAATGCCATGAAAAGATTGGTGAGGCTGGGGGCAAATTAGCCACGCCTGTATTTTGTAGGAAAAACTTTCCATCATAGAAAAAATAATTGTGTTCCATGGCAAATTTTAACAGTTTCAAAACAAATTCCATTAGCGGCTTGGTCAGCGATTCCTCCTTTTTCAGAAAAAATCTTGCTGCTTGGAAGCCCAACTCATGAGGTATGTTAGTATAGAGCGAGGTAACATCCGCCGTCACCAATAGGACATCTTCTTCAACATCCAAGCAGGATAGCTCATTGATCAGCTGCATGGAATCTCTTAAAAAAGCAGGTGTTTAAAAAGTCAGCAATGGCAGAGCCAATATTTCCATCCTCACAGGTTAAAACTTAAAATGAGAGAAATACACAGCTTGTCATTGCTCACCAGCTTCTGAAAATGCTGATTACCTGGCTGTGACCCAGAACAAGCATGGAGCCAATGAAAGCAGATCTTCTAATCTGTGTATTTGTTCTGGGTCAGTGCAAGAGAAAGGTTCAGAGCCAGAGGATCAGCATGACAGCCAGGCAGCTTGCTTTTCCGGAAGGAAAGGTTAGCAGTAGCGGCCTGATGGTGATCCTAGTTCCTTGAATGTGTATGTAATCCCCAAATCTATATTTATTATGTCTGGCATCAAGTCTCTCTGTATACAGTTTTCTTAAAGTGGAACTAAACCCTTCTCTCCTTTACAGCCAGGGGAGCTGCCATCTTAGGTGTAGACCACTCCTGGTCGAGTGAGCAGACATTACCTCCAAAGGAGTGCACACAAGGAATAAATCAAGCGCACTCCAGATGTGATTGTGAAAACTACTACTACAGGAGTAAAAGGTAAATGGAGCAAAATGTTCTGGGGGGACTGTACATGCTAGTCCATAATAATGTGTCCATATAAACACTAAGGGCCAGATTCAGAAAGACTTACACCGACGTATCTAATGATACGCCGCGTAAGTCCATGGATGCGCCGTCGTATCTATGCGCCGTATTCTTGTACTAAGATACGCCTGAATCTTGGCTTCCTACAACCGTAAGGCCCCGTACACATGACCGGATCTATCCGCTGGGATTGATCCGCGGATCAGTTCCAGCAGATAGATCCAGTCGTGTGTACGGCCTAGCGGACATTTCCCAGCGGATAAAAATCCAGCCGACGGATTCCCAGCGGAAAAAAATTTCTTAGCATGCTACACCGGATCAGTCCGTCCGCTCCCATCCCTCACATGCGTCGTAATGATTCGACGCATGTGTGGAAGTATTTACCTTCCAGGGTCGCGCACGTCGCCGCGTCATCGTCGCGGCGACGGCGCGGCCACGTCACCGCGGATGTATTCCGCGGGGATTTCGATCTGATGGTGTGTACAGCCATCAGATCCAAATCCGCCAGAGGATTTATCCGCTGGAAACGGTCCGGCGGACCGTTTCCAGCGGATATTCTCTCGTCTGTACGAGGCCTAAGTCTCCTACGCCGTCGTATCTTGGGTGCATATTTACGCTGGCCGCTAGGGGCGCTTCCATTGATTTACACGTCGAATATGCAAATGACCAAGATACGCCGATTCACAAACGTACTTGTGCCTGACGCATGAGTATATGCCGTTTACGTAAGGCGTACGTCCGACGTAAAGATAAACCACCAAATAGCTGGTCTAAGTCTGTTAGGGTATGGATGTCCGAACTGCCGTCGGATTGTACGTCGTTTACGTAAGTCGTATGTGAATGGGGCTGGGCGTAGGTTACGTTCACGTCGTTGCCATTGAGCCGCTGTATCTTAGGGCGTAAATTCGACGTGATTCTGAGCATGCGCGTGCATGCGCGTGCATGCGGCGTTCGTTCGGCGTTTCATTTACATGGGGTCACGATTCATTTAAATACAACACGCCCACTACCTGCCTACTTTGAATTAGGCGGGCTTACACCGGCCCATTTACGCTACGCCGCCGTAACTTAGGGAGCAGGTGCTTTGTGAATACTGGCCTTGCCTCTCTATTTTACGTTGGCGTAGCGCATATGAGCTGCGCTACGCCCGCTCATATATACGCTGCTCTACCTGAATCTGGCCCTTAGCTTCCGCAAAGGTGGCTGCCGGCTTGCAGATAGAAGGTAAATCTGAAATGTAGCAGAGATGGAAAAAGTAGCACCTCCTAAGCGTAGCGGTGTAAATAATTTTAATATAAAATATAAAATTGCAAGGTACATAAGAGATAAACTCACCACCGAGCTAAAACAATGGGCTTATCTGATTAAATCATCATCCGCCATGTCCTGGGTGCTGCTGGTGCTAGTGGTGTCCTGGTATAGAAGGACAGGATCCCAGTGTCTCCTCTCCTCTATCGGCTACGGTGATGGAACTATATGCTGTCGGCCGGTGGAGACGCAGGACGGTGTTCCCTGAAGCACAGCAGCAGGTGTCGTCACTTCCGGATGTGAGGTCAGCGGGGAGGTGCGCGCGTTCGAACTACCTCCAAAGGAGCCGAGCCTTTGATATAACTTCACAATATCTGAGGGATTCCTAGAACTAAAGGAAGGGTGATGGAGGTCAGCTCAGGACACCCTGTTTACTAGACGTATGCATGTAATAATAATAGTAATTTCAAAATGAAACAACGGGACCAAATAAGTTTGATCAACAAAGGTATACAGTAGTTTAATCTTTATAATTTTTTAAATAAGTATTTTATCCTTCTCTATACAACTATTTTAATGTGGCTTGTATGAATATAATAAGAAATGTTTGACAAATCTTCTAAACATTAAAAAAAAAAATAGGAGGAGTACATGATTAATTTATCTGTTTAAAACACACTGTAACCTGTTATAACATGGAATTATATAATTTATAATTTATGTCTGTTTATTTAATTAAAAATGTATGACTGTTGGGAATGAGTGAAATCTACACAACTATTTTTTTTCTATTTTTATGCCAGAAAGAGTTTGATATTAAAATATGCTTAACTTTTCTGCAATACCTAAGCACTATATCATAATTCAATAAATAAAATAAAATACCAAAATTGGTGACCTTAAAAACTATAAACACTAATTAAATGTAAACTTTAAAACTAAAAATGTGGTTGTCATATAATTTAAAAACAACTTACTGGAAATGCACGGCTGATTTCATAATTTTTAAGCAACATTACATCTAGTTATCCTTCAAACACCTGGAATGCCCCTTAATGGTTATTAGGGCTATGATAAAGTCTGTGGAAAGTAGAAACAGAGGGCCATATTCTGAAAGAATCTCCGCCTGCTTCGCTTAGGGCACTTACACTCCGCTGTCCCAACTTACTGGAGCAGGTGTTGTATTCCCCAACCACTTGCTCCATAACTTGGGATAGCGGAGTGTAAGTGTCCCGGCGTAGCCTGGCGGATCTCCAAGGGGGCGGCTTCTATTCAAATGAAGCGCGCCCCCGATGCAAAAGAACTGGGCATGCGCCGGGCTGCAAAAAGCCCAGTGCGCATGCTCCAGTTCTCGGCGGAAAACGTCAATGACGCCGACGTGTGCGTCATTGACGTAAAGTCGTATTCAAGAACGACTTACGTAAACGACGTATCCGACGAAAAAACACGACGGGGACCCGACGCCATCCGTAACATGGCCTACGCGAGACTTGTGGAAACTTACCCCTCATATAGCAGGGGTAAGTTTCTGCTTACGCAAACGACGTTAGCGACGGTTACGCGACACGAACTCGTTCGGGAATCGGCGTAGAAGGATCATTTGCATATGCAAATGACTCCTTCACGTAAATGCCATCTAGCGGCGGCCGGCGTCATTGCATTTAAGATCCGCCAGTGTAAGTGACTTACAGATGGCGGATCTTAAGTGTATCTATGCAAAAATGATTCTGAGAATCAGGAGCATAGATACACTGGCCAAAAAAGGGAGTTACGATGGAGTATCCTGAGATACTCCATCGTAACTTCTCTGAGAATATGGCCCAGAGTAATCTAAAGATGAAAACGTTTGTAGGGATTTTTCACTCTTTGTTTCTTCTTTCATCGACTAAGTCCTAATGACGTGACGCGTTGGATAGAGCCTGGATACGAAAGAGTGAGAAAACAAGTTTGTGGAAGTTCAGAGAAAAGAGTACACTTTGGATTTGCAGCTGAGTAATTTGTGCCAAATGCAGTAGTTTAATGTGCATGTATGTATCTGATAAGTACGTTTTATCTGGAGTCTTTAATAAAATAGATTTTTTTTATACAGTATTATGCTCTATGATCTTACAAATGTGTGGACTTCTGGATGATGAGATACTGTACAATAGGAAGACTGTGACTGCAACTCACAAAGCATGTTTTACTTTTCATGATTTGTCCTCAGGAGCAAGCCCACATGAGTGCCCCCATAGGAACCCGATTCCAATGGTTGGCACTTGGCAGGGGGAAGAGCCAAGAATTCTGGTGGGGGACCCAAGAAGAGGAGGATCTGATCTGCTCTGTGCAAAATCATCACAGCAGGTAAGTATAACATGTCTATTATTTTATCGAAAAAATAACAGGAAGCATTAGATCGCTTGGATTGTAAGTAAAGTGAGTATATTGTCACAGGACAAAATTAAATAACAATACACAAATATATATGAACCGGTGGAAAAATCCTTTTTCTCACAGTCTCCTGAATAAAGTAATTACTGGAATATAGCAGATCAGTCTAAATCACTATACCGCTAAGCAAGATAGCCCAACAGGGAACAGTATCAGAAATGAACAGTATCATCAATGAACAATATCAGTACTGATGAATAATCCCACAGTAGCTCAACAACAATCCTGAGGCCCCATACACACGATAGAATCCATCCGCAGATAAATCCCAGCAAATGGGTTTCTGCGGATAGATCCTATGGTGTGTACACGCCAGCGGATCCGTTTCCGCGGAGAAATCTCCTCTGGGATGGATTCCAGCAGATCGGATATTTGCTGACATGCACAACAAATCCATCTGCTGGAATCCATTCCAACGGATGGATCCGCTCGTCTGTACAGACTTACCGGATCCATCCGTCCAAAGGGATTCCCCGCACACGTCGTAATGATTTGACGCATGCGTGGAATTCCTTATATGACAGCGTCGCGCCGTCGCCGCGTCATAATAGCGGCAACGGCGCGACACGTCATCGCCAGAGGATTTCAGCGCGGATTTCAATGCGATGGTGTGTACACGCCATCGCATAGAAATCTTCTGAAATCCTCGAGAGGATTTATCCGCGGATACGGTTCGCTGGACCGTATCTGCGGATAAATCCTCTCGTGTGTATGGGGCCTGAGAGAGGTACCCATTGCTACTAGTAACTCAGTTCAGGGTCCCTGTGAAGCAGTTGGTGAGTATATCCCCTCTGACTTGCAACCTTCAGCTCTGTCACGCTTACCTAACGCAGATGGTCAGACACTATAGCTGCCTACTGTATGCTTCACCTATAGCAGCCCCCCTTTCCGATAAGACATGCAGACCTACCGGTACGCGGTTGCCCCCAGGATTTGTACACAATGCTATAGTGCCTGGCCACCAATTTAGCAGAGCAGACAAACAGGAGCTTGATAAGGTTTTTTACACACTCTATTACAAGCATGAGCCTGCAGGCTTGGTCAGCTTATATCACGTTTGGTCTCCACCCAAAGTCTTACCAGAATCAATCACCTTGCAGGTGTACAGACAGACAAGGAAAGTGCCACAGCAAAAAACAGGATGCTGGAACGGAGCAGCTATGATGGAACAAGAGCACATATGCTCCTGACAAACTGGCTAATTAGTGAAACACATTCTTTAACCACTTAAGGACCGCCTCCTGCACATATACATCGACAGAATGGCACGGCTGGGCACATGTACGTACAAGTACGTCCTGTACTAGTACCCAGCCGCGGTCCGAAGCTCCGTGACCGGGACCGTGGGACCAGCGGAACCGATCGCCACTGGAGACCCGCGATCGTTCCCCGGAGCTGAAGAACAGGGAGAGCCCCGCCCCGCTCTTCACTGTGGCCGCTGCATCGATCATGTCATCCCTTTTATAGGGGGACACAATCGATGACGTCACACCTACAGCCACACCCCCCTACAGTTGTAAACACACTTCAGGGAACACATAACCCCATCAGCGACCCTTGTGGTTAACTCCCAAACTGCAACTGTCATTTTCACAATAAACAATGCATTTTAAATGCTCCCAAAAATGTGTCAAAATTGTCCGAAGTGCCCGCCATAATGTCGCAGTCATGAAAAAAATCGCTGATTGCCGCCATTAGTAGTAAAAATAAAATTAATAAAAATGCAATAAAACTATCCCCTAGTTTTTAAACGCTATAAATTTTGCGCAAACCAACCGATAAACGATTGGTGCCATTTTTTTTACCAAAAATAGGTAGAAGAATACGTATCGGCCTAAACTGAGTAAATTTTTTTTTTATATATATATATATATATATATATATATATATATATATATATTTTTTTTTTGGGGGGGATATTTATTATAGCAAATGTAAAAAATATTGATTTTTTTTCAAAATTGTCGCTCTATTTTTGTTTATAGCGAAAAAAATAAAAACCGCAGAGGTGATCAAATACCACCAAAAGAAAGCTCTATTTGTGGGAAAAAAAGGACGCCAATTTTGTTTGGGAGCCACGGCGCACAACCGCACAATTGTCAGTTAAATCGACGCAGTGACGAATCGCAAAAAGGGGCAAGGTCCTTTACCTGCATTTTGGTCCGGGTCTTAAGTGGTTAAGGTAGTACACATATGTATGTACCATCCCTTTAAACTCTGCATGCAGTCATTTTGAAACTACTGGGTAGATAGTCAGTCTCCCTATTTCCTGATCTGCTAGCAGCAGTAAAATCAAACACAGCAGCGGTAGCTTAGCAGTCCTGGTAACACAGCGAACCTTGGTCTGGACACACACCTGTCTGCAATCCCTCTAACTCTGCTGTCAGTGCACTCCTGTCTTCTGCAATCCAGTGCTTAGCACTCCAATGCAGTAGTGAGAAAACACAGGCACAGAGGTGTGCACCGCTTTGGTCCCCACATAGCTCCTAATTTCGGAAAGCCAGGGAAAACATGCTCTTCTTCTCACCTTGGATGTCTCTCTCTCATGGGATTGTAGTCAGTCCCCCATCCACTCCCATGGCAAAGTCTTTCTCAGAGACTATACTTCCCATAGTTCAGTGCAGCCTGTCTCAAGTTTTCTTAGCATCCCAGGTCCCACCAGCATCCCCTGACGACTGGAGGCTGAATGGTGCTGAAGCCAGAATAGAAATCCTGCTCAGGCACTGCTACACAATGAAAAGTGCAACTTATTTTTGTGCTAAATAGACAACATTCAAGATTTTGCACTTGAAATGATTACGCTTTTTTGCATATTGTAATTTTTCATTGATGTGTTTTAATATAATATGATGTATACTGTATTTTGATTGATAAAAGCAAACTACAGCCTGCAGGCCAAATCCTGTCTGCTACAGGGTTGCACTTGTCCTACAGGTAGAGCCATGTTCCCCTCCTTGTGCTGTCTTTATCCAAGTAGGTTGGTTGCTAGGACCACCAGCATCCTAGCATGTGATAATGTGGAAGAAACTTCCAAAACCTATACCCAGGGCGGCCATCACAAAATTTGGGGCCCCTTACACAGCTTTAGGCAGGGCCCCCTGGAGCAGAGAACTGGGGGGGGGGGGGTGTTGACAAAAAAACAAGTGTAATCTGTTCTCTCCTGACGCAAGATAATAAGGGGGGGCCTTTACAGGTGTAATGCAAGAAAATAGAAATGGGAGGGGGGCCTGTAAGGGGCCCTGAGGACCATTGGGCCCCTTACAGGTGTAATGCAAAAAATAAAAAATAAAAAAAACGAGAGGGGGCCAGCCGAGCCTGTAAGGGGCAAGGGGGGCCAGCCGAGCCTGTAAGGGGCGGGGGCCAGACGAGCCTGTAAGGGGCCCTGGGGACCATCGGGCCCCTTACAGGTGTGATGATTTTTTTTTTAATAAAAAAAAAGGGAGGGGGGCCAGTCGAGCCCCTGGGGACCATAAGGCATCTTACAGGTGTAATGCCTGTACCCCCCCGATGGCGGCCCTGCCTATACCCCCTCTGGCTCCTGCCCTGTCAACCCCTGATAAGAGGTCTGATGTAAGGGGGCTCCAAGAGGAACCCTGATGTAATGTGGGGCTCTGATGAGGATCTCGTGGTATGGGAGGACTCTGATGTATCGTGGGACTCCTAAAGTGGACACTGATGTAAGGTGGGATTCCTAAAGTGGGCTGATGTAAGAAGGGGTTCTGATGGGGACTCAGATGTAAGCGGGGGACTTTGCTTTGTTTTACTGAAGTTCATTTAGTTATGAAACACTTTTTTTGGTCTATGAATATTTGTAAATTATACTTTATGGCCCTCGTACTGAAAAGTAAGGACACCCCTGATTTAAGGAGTTATAAAAAGAATTCTTCACATAATTTGGATAGGATTTATACAGGTTGATTTTCTAAAGGCAAAAGGACTGTTTATTTGGCAAGAGAATTTTTGATTTGCAAGAGAATTTTCCCTTAGCCTAGTAAATGAAAAACCCTGCTAACTTCCATTAGCCAATGATGTGTGAGCAAAAATACAGTTTTATTTTTTTTCTTGCACGTGGTTGGGTATTTTTTGAAAAATTAATTTCACCACATTCACAAAACTACAGTAAGGGAACATTTTCTATACAGTATATAAAAATTCCTTTGTGAAGTGAACGTCCTAATTGCCATTGTTAATTCAACCACATGGTGCTTTAAGTATTTTCTAAACACAGCTCTATTTGATCATTTTAGTTCACCAAAAGATTTTGTGGAACAGGATGAGAAAGGCAACCAAATCAATATGGGCCATGCAGCACCTAAAGCATGAGCTATGGTGAAGGTTATCTGAACTGAATTTATTAACCTTTGATAAGAGGCTATTAGGGAAACGATATTATTCCCATGTTTAAATACATAAATGGTCTATAAAGCAATTGTTCACTTCAAAGGTCACTGCAATAAACACGAGGGCACTTTTTATTACAGTTGGAAAAGAGGTTTGCATTTGCCCATGGAAAGGTTCCTTGCTATGAAAATGTTAAATAGTCTTCCCCAGGAGATGCTTTTTTTCCAATTTAGGGCATAATTTAAAAGGGGGCTTTCTAAATGCTCAAACTTTATTTCAACTAATAGTATTAAAAAAAAATAACATTCAGTTGAACCAAATTGGGCAAGCTCTGGATTAATTGAACGTTTAGAATTATGAATATAATTTTTTTTGCTGGAACTTGTTAGACACATGCATTTTTTTAGCCTGACTGTAATTTGTAATCATGCAATGTTAAAAAAAATACAATTTAATTTTCTAAATAACTTTCCCATGCTTCATGCCAGAAACATACTGTATGTGTCATGGTAAATAACACAAGTAGCAGAATAAAAATAGAAATTTATGCAGTAGCTTTTTTACAAGACTAGTTATTTTAAAAGTTTCACTGCAACAAAAATATTTAAAAATTATTTTTTTATTTATTATTTATAAATTAATAAAAAATGAAAAAAGTCATTAAAGGAAATACATATACAATACAATACAATACAATAGCATTGTTTGTCCGCTCTCATGAAATATGTCTCGCTTCTGTAAAAAATAAATATAGGTTATTACTGACTTAGTAAGCCTGTATCTGAAAAACTTCTGGGGATTAAAGAGGACATTAAATAATCCTTATTATAATATAATTCATATAATCTTTACTTATTGTAAATAAAATAAAAAAAAAAAAATATTTTGTTGCTTCCTTTCTGACCTGGACCAAAATGATGTCATACAATCCAGGAGTATTCATAGGCATTTTATTGTTCTTTCATTTTTCTTTCATCTGGAGGAGGGTTTTTTGCAACTAATCACACCCTCCTGCCTGCATGCCCTCATGATGCTTATGTGTCTGAAATAAGGGCAGATGGATTTGCTACATACAGGTGAAACTTGAAAAATTTGAATATCGTGCAAAAGTTCATTAATTTCACTAATGCAACTTAAAAGGTGAAACCAATATATGAGATAGACTCATTACATGCAAAGTAAGATAGTTCAAGCCGTGATTTGTCATAATTGTGATGATTATGGCTTACAGCTCATGAAAACCCCAAATCCACAATCTCAGAAAATTTGAATATTACATGCAATCAATAAAACAAGGATTGTACATAGAACAATATCGGACCTCTGAAAAGTATAAGCATGCATTGGTACTCAGCACTTGGTTTGGGCCCCTTTTGCAGCAATTACTGCCTCAATGCGGCGTGGCATGGAAGCTATCAGCCTGTGGCACTGCTGAGGTGTTATGGAAGACCAGGATGCTTCAATAGCGGCCTTCAGCTCTTCTGCATTGTTCAGTCTCATGTCTATCATCTTTCTCTTGGCAATGCCCCATAGATTCTCTATGGGGTTCAGGTCACATGAGTTTGCTGGCCAATCAAGCACAGTAATTCCACGGTCATTGAGACAGGTTTTGGTGCGCTTTGCAGTGTGGGCAGGTGCCAAGTCCTGCTGGAAAATGAAGTCAGCATCCTCAAAGAGCTCATCTGCAGAAGGAAGCATGAAGGGCTCCAAAATCTCCTGGTAGACAGCTGCATTGACCCCGGACTTAATGAAGCACAGTGGACCAACACCAGCAGATGTCATGGCTCCCCAAATCAACACAGACTGTGGAAACTTCACACTGGACTTCAAGCATCTTGCAGTGTGTGACTATCTCATCTCTCAACAGAAAAGAGGACTTTGGACCCCTGAGCAACAGACCAGGTCTGTTTTTCTTTAGCCAAGGTAAGACGCTTCCGATGTTTTTAGTTTTTCAGGAGTGGTTTGACAAGAGGAATACGACATTTGAAGCCCATGTCCAGGATCCGTCTGTGTGTGGTGGCTCTTGATGCACTGACTCCGGCCTCAGTCCACTCCTTATGAAAGTCCCCAACACTTTTGAATGGCCTTTTCCTGACAATCCTCTCCAGGCTGCGGTCATCCCTGCTGATTGTGCACCTTTTTCTTCCACACTTTTCCCTTCCACAAAACTTTATATTAATGTGCTTTGATACAGCACTTTGGGAACATCCAACTTCTTTTGAAATTACCTTTTGAGGCTTTCCCTCCTTATGGAGGGT
Organism: Rana temporaria; assembly: GCF_905171775.1. Taxonomy (NCBI): domain Eukaryota; kingdom Metazoa; phylum Chordata; class Amphibia; order Anura; family Ranidae; genus Rana; species Rana temporaria. The sequence goes on along the minus strand of NC_053489.1, from coordinate 626,266,588 downwards.
GTCAATGATAGTTTTCTGCACAACTGTCAGGTCAGCAGTCTTTCCCATGATTGTGATTCCTACTGAACCAGACTGAAAGACCATTTAAAGGGTTAGGAACCCTTTGCAGGTGTTATGGCTTAATTAGCTGATTAGAGTGTGACACTTTGAGCCTAGAATATTGCACCTTTTCTCAATATTCAAATTTTCTGAGAATGTAAATTTGGGGTTTTCATGAGCTGTAAGCCATAATCATCACAATTATGAAAAATTATGGCTTGAACTATCTTGCTTTGCATGTAATGAGTCTATCTCATATATTGGTTTCACCCTTTAACCACTTAAGGACCGCCACACGACTATATACATCGACAGAATGGCACGGCTGGGCATTTTAAGAGCCCAGTCGTGGGTCGCGCGCGAGCCGCCGGTGGATCGCTCGCGACCCGGTCCAAAGCTCTGTGACCGCGCCCGTGGGCCCTGCAGACCCGATCGCCGCCGGTGTCCCATGATCATGTCACAGGAGCTGAAGAACGGGGAGAGGTGGGTGTAAACAAACCTTCCCTGTTCTTCTCTGTGGCAGTGTCAGTGATCGTCTGTTCCCTGATATAGGGAACGACGATCAGTGATGTCACACGTCCAGCCCCACCCCCTACAGTAAGAAACACACATTAGGTCACACTTAACCCCTACAGCGCCCCTAGTGGTTAACCCCTTCACTGCCATTGTAATTTTCACAGTAAACAGTGCATTTTTAGAGCACTTTTTGCTGTGAAAATGACAATGATCACAAAAATTTGTCAAAAGTGTCCGATGTATCCGCCATAATGTCACAGTCATGAAAAAATCTCTGATTGCCGCCATTAGTAGTAAAAAAAAAATATTAATAAAAATGCCATAAAACTAATTGGCCTCCCTTTCACATGGAATAGCAAATCAATTCCATATTTAGGGATACATCTCACATCATCCTTATTGAACTTATTCTCACTTAATTATCCCCCAATTCTAAAACAGTTATCAAATCTGATGAAATCATGGTCCCATCTCCCGCTATCGTGGTTTGGAAGATTAAACGCTGTCAAAATGACATTATTACTGAAACTTTTATATTTATTTAGAGTCTTACCAATTTCCATTCCAGCTTATTATCTGCAAATGATACAAAGAAAATCACTGTCATTTATATGGGGATCCTCCAAACCACGGATACAAACGCATACACTCTATCTCCCCAAAATTAGAGGTGGTTTAGGATGCCCTAATTTTGCCTATTACTATAGAGCAGCACACATAGTCTTACTAAATACCAGGCATACCAAGAAACCCTGTTATGGGTGTCTATAGAAGCCATTAAAGTGGAGTTCCACCCATTAATATAACATTACATCAGTAGTTTTAAAAACATGTCATTAGTCCTTTACGAAAACATTTTTTTTTCTTAGATGCCTTCAAAGTGTTGTTGCTAGGCAGAATAGTTAATCTTCCCACTTCCTGCACTTAGGTGCTTAATGCTTCCTAACCTACACCGCACAGACTCCTGGGAATGTAGTGGGTGTAACTTTACAGGAGTCTGTGCATTCCCCAGTCTCAAAGAATCATGTGACTTGGACAGCACAGGTGCTGAAACCTGATCTGACACTGCTTGTGCAGCACTGAGCATGTGCAAGATTTGCAAGGCTGAAATCCAGGAAGTCATACAGTCTGGCTTCATGATGCCCACACTTAAGATGGCCCCAGTCAATTTCTATTTTATAAAGTGTCTAAATGCTGTAACAACCTAATAAAACGGACCTTAGTTTACAGACTAACTTTACTAAAATACATTAAGCTTGTGTATTACAGGGGTATTTATATTTAAAAAGTGAAATTGTGGCTGGAACTCCGCTTTAAGTGTAATCCTTTCCCAATATCTAATTTATTATGGAAAAAAACTAAACATTTCATTTCCCTTTGGGATAGATGCAAGACAAATAATTCACTTCAATCCCTACACAACCCTTTACTGTCATTTTATAAAAACCCAGCTTTCTATCCTGCATGGATATCCCCTAAATCCTTTAAAGAATGGGCATTCAGGGGTGTCTTATATATGTACGACTTTTTGTATGCCTTGTCATTTATCACCTTCCCATGTAAAAAATATGGTCTTCCGCAATCAGAGTTGTTTAGATATTTACAAATTAAAAACTTTTTCACACCACTATTGAACACTACAACTTTACTGACACAACTGTACAGTTTCGAAGACATATGTCAAAAAGACCCCCATGCCAGAGGTGCAATATCCACTATATATTCGCATATGCTGATCCATTCCTGTAGAGATAAACCATCTTATGTTGGGAAGTGGGAGGAGGACTTGGAACGTACACTAGAGATTTCAGAATGGAACAAAATATGGTCAACAACTAAAACAGCTTCCCCCAACATAATAGCTAGTGAAGCCAACTACAAGGTACTGACGAGGTGGCACCTGGTACCAGCCAGGGTAGCCAAATATGTGCAGAACTATCCGCCACAATGTTTTCGAGGGTGTACAGATTTGGGCACATATCTTCATATTTGGTGGTCATGTCCTAAAGCACAAACATTTTGGAAAGGTATATTTAAAATTGTAACCAAATTACTAGGGAAAACAATCCTTCCTGATCCTGCAATGGCACTACTCAACTTAAAACTAGACTCTATTTCACATCTATTTCAATCTTGAAAATCACCTAAATTGGTCCTACATGAAGCTATAGCTAAGATGAATTATACCATGACCCAAGCCAAAATGACTGCTATTGAATTGGACATGATCCCCAAGTTTGAGAGGATGTGGCAGCCCTGGATTGCATATATTATGCCAACCTTGGACAATAGAGTACTACTGCTATGGTAGCTGAATCGGTGTGTTATATATGCCATTGTTCAACATCTCTTGGATTGGAGTGGCTCTTGGCTCGACCACGCGGACCCCTTATGGTTCCAGTACTCTCTTTTTTTCTCCATTTTATGTTCTTATAGTTATCGTTATAAATGTATTTTTTATTTTTTCTCTGTTATTTGCTATTTTACTATTATTATTTTGAAGCTCCCTTTGTATTGTTAATAACTCTTTGCTTCACAGAGGACAATATATATGTCAGTAGTTACTAATAACTACATAAAACCTCTAAACTTAATAATCTTAATGTCATTAGTGACTAAATAGTATACCATACTTTGTCCACAAATATTTACTTTGTATATTTGCATATTGGAATAAGGATATTTGAGCTTCTCTATTTTCGATGTATTTAATGTATTCCCTGTAATGTGTATTACACCTTTGTACTCAATAAAATATTTTTAACAAGGAAAATGCCATAAAACTATACCCTATTTTGTAAACGCTATAAACTTTGTGCAAACCAATCGATAAACGCTTATTGCAATTTTTTTTACCAAAAATAGGTAGAAGAATACGTATCAGCCTATACTGAGGAAAAAAAAAATATTTTATATATTTTTTCAAAATTGTCGCTCTATTTTTGTTTATAGCGCAAAAAATATAAACCCCAGAGGTGATCAAATACCATCAAAAGAAAGCTCTATTTGTGGGAAAAAAGGATGCCAATTTTGTTTGGGCGCCACTTCGCACGACCACGCAATTGTCAGTTAAAGCAACGCAGTGCCGAATCGCAAAAAGGGGCAAGGTCCTTAACCTGCATAATGGTACGGGTCTTAACCGGTTAATTTGCATTAGTGAAAATAAATGAACTTTTGCACGATATTAAAATTTTTCGAGTTTCACCTGTAAATCATCTGCTTTTATTCAAGGTGGCTGCAGCTGGAAATGTTAGAGGGGCTGTTTAAAATGACTTCTCAACAAAATAAAGCATGGAGACATGGATGTATGGGTGAGTTTGCTTTGAATATTAAAAGCTAGTTAAATTACTTTTTCAGTTTATGGTGCTCAGATACAGTTGAGTTCTGTTTAACTGGTTAAAAAGCAACTCTAGACACCTAGCAGAAAAAATCAGTGGATGGTTAATTCTGTGACAAAATACTGAAAACATGCTAATGTTAAGAATTTTACCTAGAGCAAATACCTTTAAATTTTGGACTGGTTAGGATAGGGTTCAAACCTCTGGTTCAAACCTCTGTAAGGTTTTTATTGTAACCCTGGGATCTATCATTTGATGACCTTTGCTACTGGGAGAGAAATTGCTAGGAAATTCAAAATCTTAGCATTTCCACTAGAAGAGTAAATGAGGGACCCAAGTTTCACAACTGTCTAATCTTGGATTTTTCCTTACTCTGGTTCAGGAAGTACTGTAAAGGGAAATTAGTTATACTTATGTATGACAACAGCCAGGTTTTAGGTAGTTTAATGCAATAATGCAGAAGTCCGCCCAATTTTTTAATTGGTTTTAAGCCAGCAGCTACACATACTTCAGCTGCTGGCTTTTAATAATAGGACACTTACTTGTCGAGCGATGTCAGCACCGAAGCTGTTTCCATCAGCTGTCGGGTGCTGTCACCGCCATTGCAGATAAGGGAACCCGGCAGTGTAGCCTTACGGATTCACGGTTTGAACCCTACTGCGCAATGCGTGAGGCCATGCTCCTCTCTCCTACTGGTTTGGCAACAGGGGGACGGGGAGGGAGGAGGAGGGGGCCCTGCGGTGACATCATGGGCCGCTGTGCGGACTCCCAGAAGTGCGAAAAGGTTACCTGTCAAAGACAGGTATCCTGCCCCCAAAAGGTGCAAACTGAGGCACCTGAGGGGGTGAGGTGACAAATGAGCGGAAGTTCCACTTTTGGTTGGAACTCTGCTTTAAAGCGGTAGTAAATCACAGGTGGCAAAAAAATAATAATAATAATTCCCTGCAAGGCAATGACCCTCATACGGAAAAGTTAGGACTGCCCTGATTTAAAGAGTTATAATTTTTTCACATAATTTGCACCATAATGTCACCCCTAAGACAGCTGACATTTTCCCCCAGTCTTTCTTCCGTGTTCATGGCCTCCAGCTACATGAGTGGCCAGGGGCACAATGACATCACTTCCATGCATTTGTACCGGAATCGCCATTTCCGGCACAGGCTCTGAGGGTTCGGTACTGTAAGATGAACCTTCAGAGTGCATGCTCCGCTGATGTCATCGGATGCATGCACTCTGAATATCTTCTAAAATGTTTACCAAGCCCCCCAAGCCCCAACTTCATCCCCAACCACACCGCAACCCCCCCCACCCACTGCACCTTCCAGCCTGACAGATCACATAGATCTGTGCAGGGAGAAGCTGTAGTTGGAGGGAGGGAAGGAGAGATGCTGCTCAGAGCGGCCATGGATCCGGGGTGCAGGGGGCAGTTGGGGGGGTGATAAGAGGTATTGGGGGGACACATCTGGACCCGCTTATGCCCCATGCAGCACCTGAAGCCGTCGGGAGTGGCAGAGGAGGGATGACAGCTAATGATGTTGTCTGCGGTGAGCAGGTTGCTGGCGGGATTGGGTGGAGGGGGGTAATCAGTGCTGAGGTTAAGAAGGGGGTGAATGGGATAAGAGAGGAGAGTGGGGGGAGTAGCCTAAGCTTATGGTTATTAAAGTGACCATAAGCTTATAGGAGAGGAAGATATAAAGTCCGTACAGTGTATGGACTTGGCCATTTGCGGGCACTTTTTAGGTCCGTATGGCGTACTGATCTGACAGTGAAAGGGGTAAAGTGATAGTGTTATACCACTTCTGTCTACAGGTAAGCCTATAATAAGGCAAGGAACAATGCTCGCTTCAATTCTACAGATATTATTACAGTGGACGCTCTCATCATTCTTTATAGACTATCCTGGTTGAGCGGCGGGTTTTTTTTTTAGTAATTTAGTCTGCATAGGAACACCTACAGTACAGAGATTTTAATTATATTTTTTTTACGTTTGTCACTTTTTGGGGATTATCATGACTTTTTGTATACAAGACATTGCAAGAAGCTCAAGAGGGATACTTTACAACGATGCCTTTCTGTAAATTTAAAACCCTAAGCACTTATGATGTTTTTCCTGTAAGCAATGCTTAATTTTTTATGTTTTTGTAATGTATCTTTAATCAGGGATTAGCACACACATATACTCCACGTATACTCCACATGTACCTGCACATATCGTGTACAGTACTTACATTTTACCATAGACTAAAAATTCTTTAAATAACTAAATTCTGATTCACTTTGTCAATTCTTTTTAGATTAATAGAAGAGGACCAATTAATCCCATTATTACCTGATTATTCAGCCAAATCCTAACATGTGCTGTCACTATGAATAACTCCAATAACCTGGATTTTACCTGAGGCTAATAGAGCAGCCTCATTAATTCTGTCAGAGGACTGCAGTACTGGAATTAACTGGCTTTATGTCTTCACAATGATATCTTTATGTACTTCAAATGTATTTAAAATACTTTATGTATTGTTGGACCTGGTCCTTACATTATGATATACATTGCTCATAAAGCCATTGCAGTGTTGTGGAAGCTTAATATATCTTGGAATTTTGAATGGTATGTAATAATATGCATTCAGTCTTTTCAAATTCTTACCAAAAAAAATACCATGAAGGTATGAGCTAGCAGGTTAAAGAGGGTGTCCAAAAACAAAAAAATGTATGTTATGATTGGGATCTTTACATGTAATAATATGAAGCAGTCCCAGTCCCCCACACCTGCCTAGCATAGACAGAGGGGCTCCTGTCCTACTGTTGTTCAAAGAATTAGGCAGCATGAAGTAAAGCCATTAAGATGCAACAATTCTCCTTGCATTGATAGGTTTCAGAGTCGCCAAATTTTATTTTTGTTTCTTTAGTTACTTCAGGGGCATCCCCTCTCCTTGCAGAGACTCCCAGCAGGACAAATCCCACTTTAGCAGCACTAACACTAAAGTCAATCAAAGGGTTAAACAACAACCAGTCACTAGGATTCCACTTCCAGGCCTCTACTCAATGTGTCTCAGGTACTTGGATATCTCCTGTCCCATACTGGCTAGACACTGTACTGTGATTGTCCAGATCAGTTCCTCAGTGCACCCCCTTTACTTGGCTCTTAACCGATTCCAGAGTTGGGACCTCAGTGAATTATCTGCAGGCTTTCAGCTCACTTGCTCAGAAGGGCAGCAGCCCTTTCAGGCTGAAATCTCCTCCCCCAGGACAAGAACAATGCTGCTCCAGGCCTCAGATTATTTATGGGCTCTCTCCACCTTCTGGGCACACGTCTCCAGGGATTGGCTGGAGTTCCAAAATTATTTAAGCTCAGGGTCTTCCTATTTCAGCCCACTACATTCTAGAATTAGAAGGCAGGGAGAAGAAGTGGAGCGTGCAACCTGTGAGACCCAAAACAGCCAAAAACTAACTACACACTACTCTTCTGACTACAAAGGAGCCAAAAATACTAAATTGACTTTACCTCTCTTGCAAACTAATCTAGGAGGGTGCTATATGTAAACTAATCACCAGCAACTGCTTACATTACATAGCCATCCATTTTATTAATCAACATTTCTAGAGCTGACTTGGCATACTGTTCTTAAGCGTATGTCCTTGCCATGTACTAGTTTCTAAGCTTCTACATTTACCAGATGAAATAGTTATACCATACATTTTGTTCAGTAAATTATACCTGTCTCCCTGTATAAAATGTTTGCTCCTAGCTCTTTGTGTTTTGGTATCCTGTTTGTGATGACTGCCATTGTTCTGGATACAACTCTTCTGGAACACTTCCTGCACTTACATGCCCATGTGTTTAAATGAAACACTATGCTCTTATTTGTTGACTTCATGTATTTCTATTAGCTGATTATCTGCCCATTAATGCAACAGCCCTGTAGTATCATGCAGACAAAGCACATTGCAAGTATTTATAATGATTAGGACCCACTCCATACTTCAGGGAAGACCTTGCTTTTCACTGTTGATTTCAAGGGTCTGCATTACCCATTTGAATATATAGATGTCTGCCAACAATGAAATGCATGTGGTTGGGGAGATTGATGGAAGGGATTATCACTAATATATTGTATTGCTGGATGTGTAACTGATGACAAAATTACTGTCCTGCATATGTAGGAAAATATATTAGAAAAAGATCAAGAAAAGTTCTTGAATCGTATTGGCACTAAAATTATAATTTGCCTCAGATGCAGCAAATATTTCCATGAACCTTTGATGGGGATGCTTTGTTTACATTATTTGAGAAGTATTGCTGGCTGGATTATAATTTTGTATATATAGTATATTTTCAGGATTAACAAAAACATTTTTTTGGTCAAATAAATATGAAATATTAGCATATCAATATGTAGTATGTACTATATACATCCAGCAGTTAAAGCTATAGGCCTCTTTTCACCTGTTTACAAATCAATCAAAAGATTCACATGCTAAATTATCAGAAGGGTAGTTCATCCACCACCTCCCCTCCATCCTCCTTTCTCTTTTTGCTCTTTCTGGTTCTGCAAAGACTTTTAATTAGGCAAGTGACAGTCTGAAAGTTAACAGCTTCTTCTTCACCTCTTTGTCTTCAGAAAACCCATTGTTCTTGGTGACACCAGTATTAGGTTCCATTTCCCCTGTCACATGACTAATCGCATGATTTACATAGCTAAATGATCAGAGGAGTAGCTCACCACCATCTCCCCTCCATCGCCCACTCACTTTCTGCTCTGTATGGTTCTGCACAGACTTTTAAAAAGGGATTAGCAGTCTGAAAATGAATAGCTTTAGAATACCCATCGTCCTTGGTAATACCAGTATTAGGGTGCGCCCAGTATTGATTTGCCCCCAAACCATTATGTTTACTGCTTGAACGTATTATGCTGCATCGCTGCCTTCATTCAGGGGTATCACTATTGAGCAAAAGAACAAGATATACAAACAATATCAAAAACATGAGTTTGTGTGTAAGTGGAGAGCAAGATCATTATTTCTTGTAGTGAGTGCTTGGTAAAGCCCCCATAGTAATAGGCCCACGACCAGGCCCAGAACAGGCTAAGCAATTGAATCACTCAGTTGACCTGTGACACTTTGGTAGTCTTAGAAATTATTGAGTTTGTAACAATGAAAAGGGAAGGCATCGTCAAGACATCTTCTAGGATAAAAATAGTTTGTAGGAGGGCTTCACCAAAAAGGACCAGGTTGTTGCCAACATCCCACTAACAAGTAAATAGAAGCAAAGAGTCCCCCAAAAAAGGGTTGGGACTTTTCCGGCAACTTAATATAAGATTTAAATTGTGTATAGAAAGATTAACCATTTTTTATTGAATTGATTTAAAAAGCCAGTGGGCCACATCCACGAAGCAGTTATGCTAGTGTATCTATTGATACGCCGCGTAACTGCTAGGTTGCTCCGGCGTATCTTTGTTTTGTATCCACAAAACAAGATACGCCTGAAGCTGGGCTGGCGTCTTAGTACTAGGTGGCTAGGTGGCGCTTCCGTCGATTTCCGTGTCGAGTATGCAAATTAGCTAGATACGCGAATCCACAATCGTACGTCCGGCCGGCGCATTTTTTTATGTTGTTTCCGTAAGGCTTTTTTTGCCGTAACGTTACCCCTGCTATATGAGGCACAGCCAATGTTAGGTATGGACGTCGGGCCAGCGTAGAATTTTCCGTCGTGTACGTCGTTTGCGTAAAACGTTTGCGAATAGGGCTTTGCGTAGAATGGCATTCACGTCAAAAGCATTGGCTTGTTGCGGGTTAATTTGGAGCATGCGCACTGGGATACCCCCACGGACGGCGCATGCGCCATTCAGAAAAAACGTCATTTACGTTGGGTCAAGACGTATTAACATAAAACACGCCCCCATCTCATCCATTTGAATTGCGCGCCCTTACGCCGACACAGTTACACTACGCTGCCGTAACTTACAGCGCAAATTCTTTCAGGATACAGAAAATATGCTGTAAGTTACGGCGATACACTACGCCGGACGTAAAGAAGCGCCGGGCTACGTGGATCTGGCCCAGTATGTGCATACATCACCATATCAAGGAGATATATCTCATCGGGCCAGATTTACATAGAGATACGACGGTGTATCTCCTGATACACCGTCGTATCTCTGAGTTTCGTCGGTCGTATCTATGCGACTGATTCATAGAATCAGTTACGCATAGATATGCCTAAGACCCGACAGGTGTAACTGTGTTACACCGTCGGATCTTAGGCTGCAATTCCAGGCTGGCCGCTAGGTGGCGTTTTGGTTTATTTACGTGACAAATATGCAAATGAGGAGATACGCCGATTCAGAAACGAACGACCGCCCGGCGCTTTTTTTTTTACGTCGTTTGCGTTCGGCTTTATCCGGCGGATAGTTACCCCTGGGTCTATGAGGCGCAGCCAATGTTAAGTATGGCCGTCGTTCCCGTGTTGCGATTTAAAAATTTTACATTGTTTGCGTAAGTCGTCCGTGAATGGGGCTGGACGCCATTTACGTTAACGTCGAAACCAATGACGTCCTTGCGACGTCATTTAGCGCAATGCACGCTGGATAAATTTGCGGACGGCGCATGAACTATTCGATTGGCGCGGGAACGCACCTGATTTGAATAGTACACTCCCCCTAGCCGCGGAATTTGAATTCCGCCGGGGGATTTACGATACGCCGCCGCAAGTTTTGAAGTAAGTGCTTTGTGAATTACCCACTTGCCTCAAAAACTTGCGGCGGCGGATCTTAAATCACATAGGTTACGCGGATCTAAAGATCCGCTAACCTATGTGAATCTGGCCCATCAACTGCATTGTTTTTTTATTTCCAAATGGTGAATTATGGTGATGTATGCACATACTGACTTTTTAAATCAATTTATAAAAAATGTGTTAACCTTTCTATATACAATTTGAATCTTCTATTAAGTTTGCCTGGAAAAGTCCCTTTTTTGGGGGTACTCTTTGCTTCTATTTTCTAGGATAAGTAGATAGTTAATAACACTGACAATATTTAAGATTAGGAAGATGATAAACATTTTTGGATCCATTGTTTTATTGCATATATATATATATATATGTACGATCTATATTTCTTTGCTGCTTTTGCTTTAATATTTTCTCTGCTCCATACAATCCATGCATTGTGAAACTTTACAAAAGTGACCTATCAACTATAATAAAAAGTATGGGATACACATCAAATAAGTCCAATACTAGATTTTTAATGTTATTTTTTTCTTCCTTTTATAGTTGTTACATAGCAAATGTACTGCCCTTTGCCTTCTAAGAATAGCATATCATAAAAAGGAAGGACATGTGTATTGAATTGTCATATCTGCTAACGCTACTCAACCTTATAAAAATCTATCATCCATGCCTATAAATAACCACTATACTGTAAATGCTATTAATTTTAAGGTGCATTTCCTGTAACAAAGTTGAAATTTATGTTCTATATCTTTATTTTGCACATGAAAATTCAATCTCCATATATTTCTAATAACATAAAAAGATCATTAAACAGTATTATGTAAATATATCAGTTGGTAGTTGAAAATGATTCCATCTAGCGTATTTTTATTTTAAAACCAGAATTTTTAGTTATATCAACGTACATTTTTTTATTTCTAAAAGAAATCTGACATACAAAATTACTATTTGAAAAATGTAATGTGTTTACATACGATTTTTTATAAATGATTGGTTTGCATCCTAAATAGCCAGTGCCTGTACAATTCATTGCCTAGTTCCAACATTATAAATACAATTTTTAGAATAAATAAATTCACAAACATCATTAAAAATGAATGAATCAAATTTTTATCAGGTTCATTTACATTAACAATCAAACCATGTATTTAGAATAAACTGTATGGGCACGCATATACAGTAGATGCATGGAAAATGCAATCTAAGTGATACAAAATAATCAAAAATGTTAAAAGTCGCACCATTTATATTAAATTTCCTAATTTAAGACGTATGTGAATTATTTCTTTAACTGAATATAGAGTGGCAGCTGTGGTAGCAACACTGTGTTTGTTGAGCAGTAAATTCTATAGTGTTGAACTGTTCCAGTAAATGTTAAATGATTTAAAAAGACCTGACAGGCGAGAACAGCAGCCCTGGAGTCATGTAAAATGCAAGAGAAATACCACTTTATAGTCGCTTTTTATGTCATTAAAATAGGAATAGCAATCAGTTGAAAACTATTATAACTATTTTTTTTTTTTTTAAGTAAGAGAGCTAAAAAAATAAAATAACTGTTATAATTTCTGTATTGCATTAAATGTTATGTATAGCTATGTGTGTATGTGTGTCTGTGTGTATACTATAAATGTGTGGGTGCATATTTATTGTGTGAGTTTTAACATATGGAAACTGTTTTACAAACATTAAATACATTTTAACTGAATAAAATAAGAAATACATTTGAAAAACAAAATTAAAAAACAGGTAACTTAGAAAACAACATTTGGGGGGTAGCAATCACTTTTCCTCAGATTTTTGGCTGAAATCCTCATATGAATGCCATTCATTGCCTTAATACTGTATGACAAATAAGAGGGTCTTCATTTTATAGTCATATGATCGGCCCTAGTGTTTTAGTAAGTGGACGGCTACTAAGACAGAGCATAACATTACATTTCTAGGGAGTTTCATCACATACAAATATACAGAATGGCATTGGTTTCATGGTTGTTAAAAAACTACGTTTAAACATTGAACAGTTGTAAAAAATCATAGCCAGCTGCAGGTCGAGATGAACAAGTTATTTTACCAACATTTATTTTCAAAATGTTTTTTAAAGAAATATTTTTTTAATTTTTAAAGTTTTTTTTCATTAAAACAGTAAATAATAAATAAATAATGGGTACACACACAATACAATAAAACAATAGCCCAAATATTAAAAAAAAATGAAACTTAGATGCCTAGCCCAAGTTTAGCAGCATTGGTATGCATTAATTAACTTGGCAATTTGACAATTCTATGGCAAATTTCTCTGCTTTACATTGTGCCCGAGAACTAGAAACACACACACTTGCACATTTCTAGTTCTCTGCTGCAAGGTTAATTCTTGTTCTTAGGGTAAAGGGCATTTTCCATTATGTCTTATAAGGTCACATTGTGGTCACAAAGGGTTGAAGACTGTGATATGGCTGAGGAATGAGGATAGATAGCCCTGACTTTTCATTGTGAAATATTGAGCTAAAATAAATAAATATTCATAATAAAGTATTAAATGTTATGGTAATAAAGAACAAGCTCAAGTAAGAGGGTTTACCCTCGAAACACATCAGCATCTACTGTACTACATATTCGTGTGTCACCTGTGCCTATCTAGGGCCACAGGCTGTTTTATGTTATGAGCCTTACACTTATCTAATGTAAATACAAGTGTTTACCACTTTTATCATACTAAATGGTGTTATTGGGGATGCACTAGGCTGGTGCTCCCTTCTTGCTTTCTGTCATTTAATGTTTGGGATTCTCCTGTCCGAAGAGGGCTGAAAGGCCTAGGGATTACCTAGTGTTCTGTGGAAAACTTAAGTCAATGGGGGAAATAGTTGTGGGATCTACATTACACCATCTCCATTCACCAAACTTATGCACAGAAGAGTTTTTGTCTTGATACTTATTTACTCAATGTTCATACAATAACTTAAAGTAAGTAAAGTAAACAGGGGTTTTCTTACTACATGACTGGATAAATTAAGTGAATCTTCACACATGTTATTGTGTGAACATTCGCCAATCTAGCAAATTTATGGTGCACATTGTACATGTTTTCCTGTCTTCCAATATCTAAGATGTGACCCTGATGCATTATGCTATTTTTGTAGGTTTGCCACGGTTTTGTAAACATGTGCATTAGTTTGCGTCCCAATGCATTTTTGGCCGAATTTTGGGGATTTTCTCATTCGTTTTAACAAATGATAACGAATGCACAGAATCCAAAATCCAAAAGATCCGACATAAAAAATTATTTTTTTCCGTTTTGTTGCGACAACAGTTCGATATAGATAGAATATTCGACATGACAGTGACAGGACACTCTCTACTTTGCAGATAGAGAAAGGAGCTGTGTGTTAGTGGGTGTCCTGATACTCCTGCTCGCCCCCTCCCCCTCAAGAGGCTTTCTCCACACCAGGGAGAAAGACTTGCATTACTGTGTGTAGTTACAGACAGAAGAACAGGAAGTGAGCATTTCTCAGAAGGAATAAGGACATTTATAAGCAAAATGGAAGGATGAGGTAAGTGAAGGAGGACTGCACTAAGGTAAAGGAAGCAATTTAGGGAATTTTTTTTTCCTTTACAACCCCTTTAACTTGGCACACTTCAAATTTCTGGATCTGGGAATGAAAATTAAACCTTTATGAAGTCCAACTATTTATTATAGGCTGATCATGAGTGGAACAAATAGAGTTGGTAGTGGCAGATTTTGGCCTTCAACATTTCAAAGAGACTATCCAAGTTAATGAACCACAAGCATCCCAACCATCAGAAGTTCAATTGGGGCTGCCTCCTGCTGTTCCACCCTTACCTCTCCGACCTCTATAAAGCCATGTAACCTGACAATGGTGCAAATTCCATTGGACACCAAGCTTGGAGAAATTCCCCCTCAGTCGGGTCCTCAGAACCATTATCCTTTGATGCACCTGAAGACAGAGATGAATTGCCTTTTGTCCTAGACGATGGAGAGTTTGTTCTTTTGAAAAACAACAGACTTACTGGCCAGATCACTGCACCATATGAAAAAAGAAGAAAGACTAAAAAAGAAAATGAATGCAACCATCACATCTAAGAAATGGTATGCTGCAATATAACAAATGTTTGATTTTGAATTTAATACCACTTAGTTTTAGATGTATGGGCTACATGGTTTGAGCACAAGCACATGCAGCTTCCTCCCAAGTCCCAGTCCCTACATAGAGCCCTGTGTTAGCTGCGTGGGGAATGCCAAACCTAAAATGGGGTGGTCCTGTGCATGCAGCCACTATTCTGTGTATCAATGAGAAGGTTTTTCTTGCCACTACCCTGTGGAGCAGGATAAGGGATCTATTCAGCTGCCTTTCTGAACTAACATAAGCTTCCTACCTTCCTGTGAAAGGTGTGCTCCAAGAGAAATTCAAGTAGCCTTATGCTTTGACTGCTTATCTGTCTCTACTGAGCATATTGTAGATTGTGCTGCCACTCAGTGGACCCTTTAGGGAAACTGCTCCTAGGTTGCCCTGATATTTTAATCTCTTCATCTCTGTTGTAAATTGTATTGTGCTATAGGCATATCTATTTGCCAGTGTGTTTCCATTGTCAATTTATACCCTGTATCTATTCAGTAAAGCCAAACTTAAAGCCACTCAGATCATTCTGCCTATTATGAATCCTGTTACACTACATAGCTGTATCTATATCTTCATGGCTCACTTTACAACACAGCCTTCAAAGTCCTAGAAGGTCTGCCCACTTTCTGTGAGGATTTAAGCATCGCCCATCTAAAGGTTCAGGGTTGGGAACCACTGTCTACTTCACTACCTGAACCAACTCCCATGCCAGAGAGTCCCCACTGTGAAATGCCCTGACTTCTTGAGCTCTCAACTCAACTGAATCACTGTCTGTACCCTCAGAGGTGATGCCCCATCTCTATACAATACTGACACCTCCCAACTCTAACTATTCAAAAACTATCACCTGCAGGGTTTTTTCCATGCATGCTATATGCCATCTTAAACACATTTGTCTCTCCTGTTTCAAACTGCTTAAAGGGGTTGTAAAGGTTCATCTTTTATTTTCTAAATAGGTTCCTTTAAGCTAGTGCATTGTTGGTTCACTTACCTTTTCCTTTGATTTCCCTTATAAATGTTTTTTTTCTTTGTTTGAATTTCTCACTTCCTGTTTCTCCTCAGTAAGCTTTCCACCATCATCCGAGCGGTGGAAAGTCATTTAGAACAGCTTACTGAACACCTTACTGAGGAGGAACAGGAAGTGAGAAATTCAGACTAAGAAAACAAAGAAAAAAAACATTTATAAGGGAAATCGAAGGAAAAGTTAAGTAAACCAACAATGCACTAGCTTAAAGGAACCTATTTAGAGAATAAAAAACAAACCTTTACAACCCCTTTACTTTGATGCAATTTCCCCTTTCTTTTTTATTTTTAGAAATGTACACCTTACACCTTACAGCTCTGTAATTATTTTGCTTCCTATTCCTCGTCATCTACAATGTTCCCAATGACCTCTTCCCATTATGTACCAACACTACCTGCTAGCCCCAGCCATCATGTAGATCTTTACTGGCTAGACAATTTGCTCTTTTTTTTAAGCCACTTTTAAGCTCCCATCAAAGTCCCCATTCGCTAACTTAAAATAATAATTTTGCTCACTCTTTTTAAAAAAGCATGACCTTCACATGGGTGAATTCCTTCAAAGAACTATGGTTGGAAGGCTCTTCGTGCAAACACCTATAATCAGACTTAAAGATACTTAAACATTATTTCTACTTACCCATTTCCTAAACCTTAATATATGCTTCAATAAGTAAGTTCTTTGGACTACACGCTTGAGCTTAAATAATGGTAGTTGATATGCAACAATGCCCAAAAAACTCCATATGCACTCTTTATTAAGAAAACCAATATACAATTCTTTACCATTGGCATCCTCCTCCATACAATTACCTAGAAATTCCATTAATTTATTGGTAAACTAACACCCATACAGGTAGTCTTTACTACCATTTCTGGAAATGTCCTAAAATATGCAGTCTATCAAGTCCCTCCTTCACACACTCTAATGCTGCGTACACACGATCGGAATTTCCGACAAGGAAAGTTGGATGTGAGCTTTTGGTCGGAAATTCCAACTGTGTGTAGGCCTTATCGGGCGTTTTCTGTCGGAAAAAAATCCACGGTTTTCTTGTCAGAATTTCCGATCGTGTGTACGTGGCATAATTCCTCTGTAGTTTGCACCTAAAGCTACTGGTGTGTACTGGCCGTGTCCTCTGTAGTTTGCACCTAAAGCTACTTGGTGTGTACTGCATGTGTCCTCTGTAGTTTGCACCTAAAGCTACTTTGTACTGTGCCTTTGTCCTCTTCAGGCCATTAGTATGTCTGGAAGGACAACAAGGAGAGGCAGAGAGTCACGAGGGCAAGCAGGCTCTGCGTCTAGAGGCAATAGTGCTGGTCGTGGACACTTTGCATCCTCATCAGCACGTGGCCGTTGGACACACTTGTCCTTGTTTTCGGCAGCTGGCCGTGTTGAGCCGCAACATGCTGAAGACTTGGTAGAGTGGATGACCAAGCCGTCCTCCTCATCCTCTCTCACCCAGGCTCAGGGTACTTTGTCTGGCAAAGTAGCTGCCGAGGCGTCCTCTTCCCTCTGCTCAATGGCATGACTCACTCCTTCCCTAGCCCCACCATGTCCTCCTGAGGAGTCCCCCGAACTGTTTGACCACAGTGTTGGGTACATGCTGCATGAGGATGCACAGCGTTTTGAAGGGTCCGATGATGGTACACAGATAGAGGAAGGCAGTAACGTGAGCCCAGAGAGAGGGGGTGCCCAAGAAGGACAGCAATCTGGCAGTCATGTTCCCTTAGCTGCAGCATACTGCCAGGTTTTCTACAGTGATGAGGAGGGAGGGGATGATGAGGTCACTGACTCTACGTGGGTGCCTGATAGGAGAGAGGAGGAGGCACAGGCACATCTCCAATGAGGCAGGATGCCCTCCAGGGGCCAGCTTAAGGGCAGCACACCGACTTCATCACAACGCAGACCAACGCATGTGCAGGGCGCTGCTGTGTCTCAGCGTTATTCCAAAAGTTCTTTGGTGTGGGCCTTTTTTGAGACGAGTGCATCAGATCGCACCGCTGCTATTTGCAATATATGTCTCAAGCGTATCTCGCGTGGCCAAAACATCACCCGCTTGGGCACCACATGCTTGACCAGACATATGTCGACCTGCCATGCAGTTTGTTGGCAAGCGTACCTTAAAGACCCACACCAAAGAACAAAGCGGACCTCCCCTTGCCCCTCATCAGCTGGGATCTCCAACCCCACTATACACTCAGTCCTCTCTGAAGCCTGCACTGATAGGACTGAAGGTGTAGAATTAGGTGTGTTGCAGCCTAGTACATGCGGGCAATCTACTATCGGTACCAGACACATTTCCCTGCCCCAGCTGCTGCAGCACCGAAAGAAGTTCTCTCCCAGCCATCCACATGCCCAGCGGTTGAATGCTAGCTTAGCTAAATTGCTAGCACTTCAACTGCTGCCTTTTCAGTTGGTAAATTCTGCCCCCTTCCGTGAGTTTGTGGAATGTGCGGTACCTCAGTGGCAAGTTCCCAAACGCTACTTTCTCTCATGGAAGGCGATTCCGGCTCTCTACCGCCATGTGGAAGGCAATGTCCATGCCTCGCTGGACAGGGCGGTCAGTGGTGAGGTGCATATTACCACTGACTCATGGTCCAGCAGGCATGGACAGGGACGTTACCTATCTTTCACGGTGCATTGGGTGACTCTGCTGGCAGTTGGGAAGGACGCAGGACAAGGTACAGTAGTGTTGGAGGTTGTTCCACCACCACGCCTCTAAAATGCTACTACTGGTTGTGACACACCTCTCTCCTCCACCCCCTCCTCTTTTTCTTCCTCTGTGGCCTCTTCCTGTGCTGATGTGTCCTCGGAACCAGCGGTGCTCCGTAGGCGTTCAAAGGGGTACGCAGGCAAAGAGATGCCATGCGGTGCTCGAGCTGGTGTGCTTGGGAGACAGTAGCCACACTGGGGCAGAGGTTCTGTCAGCTCTGCAGGGGCAGGCTCAGAGGTGGTTGACGCCACGCCAGCTTAAGCCAGGAATGGTGGTTTGTGACAATGGCACCAACCTCCTCTCCGCCCTGCGACAGGGACAACTGACCCATGTGCCCTGTTTTGCTCATGTCCTTAACTTGGTGGTGCAGCAGTTCTTGGGCAGGTACCCGGGCTTACAGGATGTCCTGAAGCAGGCCAGGAAAGTCTGTGTGCATTTCTGACGGTCATATAATGCCAGTGCTCGGCTGGCAGACCTCCAAAGGGAATACAACCTGCCCAAGAACCGCCTAATCTGTGACATGCCCACCAGGTGGAACTCTATGTTGGCCATGCTGCAGCGGCTGCCCACGCAGCAGAGGGCCATCAATGAGTATCTGTGCCAATATGGCAGCAAAACTGGGTCAGGGGAGCTTGTTTTTTTTTCCCCAGTGGGCCTTGATCAGGGATGCATGCACTGTCCTGTCACCATTTGAGGAGGCCACGAGGATGGTGAGCAGTGACAGTGCATGCATCAGTGAGACTGTCCCTCTTATTCACATGTTGGAGCACACACTGCGTGGAATAATGGACAGGGCCCTTGAGGCAGAACAGAGGGAGGAAGAGGAGGACTTCCTTACCTCTCAAGGCCCCCTTTATCCAGACAGTGTTCCTGCTTGCCCGCCTATCACACAGGAAGAGGACGAGGAGAAGGAGGAGGAGGATTGTGTCAGCATGGAGGTGGAACCTAGCACTCAGCATCAGCAGCAGTCTTCAAGGGATCAATTGCAGTCTCAAGGAACCCATGGACTTGTACGTGGCTGGGATGAGGTGGCTGAGGATCATGCCATCCTCAGTGACCCAGAGGACTCCACACCGAATGCCTCAGCAAACCTACGCTGCATGGCCTCCCTGATCCTGCAAAGCCTATGGAAGGATCCTCGTATTCGTGCTATTAAGGAGAGGGATCATTACTGGCTGGCAACTCTGCTTAATCCACATTACAAGAATAAGGTTGCGGACCTTATCTTGCCGGCGCAGAGGGAACAGAAGATGAAACATCTTCAGGAGGCCTTGCAGAAAGGTCTGTGCAACGCGTTCCAAGAGACTGGGGGGTTACAAAATGGTCCTGGACAACGTGTTGCTGAGGCTTCGGTCAGTCACAGAAGGAGCGGTGGAGAAGGTGGCCGTCTGACGGATGCGTTCAAAAATTTTGTAGTCCACAGCCCCAAGGTATGACCGGTTCCAACTTACAAACGACTCCTACTTGCAAACGGAAGGAGACAACAGGAAGTGAGAGGAAATCTACCCACAGGAAGGGAAATTATCTTCTGTAAAAGGTGTCTCCTGTCCACTGATGCTTTATCACAATCCTTGTTTCACAAAAAAAAAAATCTCAAAAAATCATTTGTCATTGGGACAGAAAGTGAGGTGCAATCTTCTGAACAGATGCACACAGACATCAAAACAAATGTTACAGGGGTGATAACCCTTCTCTATGTTTTCAGAAAAGCTTAAAAAAAGATTTTATGGCTGAAGCTACACTTTAAAGAAGTACCAGTTGAAAATTACAAACAGATTCTACTTAACAACAAACCTACAGTCCCTGTCTTGTTTGCTCCGCCTGTATACTGCTGTTCAAAGTATATAGGGCCAAAGGGGCTTGTAATGACCTGGGGGAGGGGGGCGGGGAAACCCATGCTATTTTTCTCAGTGATTTTCATCCATATTGCAGGGACCAAACATTACATTAAAGGCGCAAGCAGTCTTAAATGACCTTTTTCTTATAGTAATCTCATTTTGTGCAGGGACAGTTCTAAACACGTGCCACTACTATAGACACCCAGCAGGTACGACATTTAAAGTCATTTTTCATTTTTTTTTCACTTTAACCCCTTCCATACAGGGCATTTTCACCCCCTTCCTGCCCAGACCAATTTTTAGTTTTCAGCGCTGTTGCACTTTGAATGACAATTGCGTGGTCATGCAACACTGTACCTAAACTAAATCTTTATGTTTTTTTCCCCCCACAAATAGAGCTTTCGTTTGGTGGTATTTGATCATCTCTGCGGTTTTTATTTTTTGCTTTATAAACAAAAGAAGAGCGACAATTAAAAAAAAAACACAATATTTTTTACTTTTTTATTTAATAAATATTACAATTTTTTTTAAAAAAGTTTTTTTCCTCAGTTTAGGCCGATACGTATTCTTCTACAAATTGTTGATAAAAAAAATCGCAATAATCGTATATTGATTGGTTTGCGTAAAAGTTATAGCATCTACAAAATAGGTGATAGATTTATGGCATTTTTATTTTATTATTTTTTTTACTAGTATTGGCAGCGATTTGCGATTTTTTACTGTGACCGTGACATTGCGGCGAACACATCGGACATTTTTGACACGTTTTTGGGACCATTCACATTTATACAGCGATTAATGCTATAAATATGCATTGATTACTGTGTAAATGTGACTGGCAGGGAAGGGGTTAACCACTAGGGGGCGTTGACGGGGTTAATATGTTCCCTAAGGTGTGTTCTAACTGTAGGGGGGAGGGGACTCTTAAGGGGAGGAGACCGATGTGTGTTCCTCTGTACTGGGAACACACATTGGTCTCCTCACCGCTGACAGGAGGTGGATCTGTGTGTTTACACACACAGATCCACACTCCTGCCGTGATTACCGTCAATCGCGGGCACCCGGCGGCAATCGGGTGTCCGCCGGGTCACGAGCACTGCCGCGCGCGCCCTAGATCGCCGGGAACACAGGACGTCATATGATGTCCACCCGGATCGGCGAGGGGTTCCTGCCGCCGTCATTTCCTTATGGCGCGGTATGGAAGTGGTTAAGCATCATTAAAATCGCTACGCCAGAAAAAACGACCGTTTTTAAAACTTTTTTTTCCATTGATACATGTTCCCTGGGGCAAGACCTGGGTCCCCAAACCCGTTTTCCGACAATAACTTGCATATTAGGCTTTAAAATGAGCACTTTTGAATTTGAACGTTCGAGTCCCATTGACGTCAATGTGGTTCTAAATGTTCGCACGAACGTTCGGTCCGTTCGACGGTTTTGGTGCGAACCGAACGGGGGGTGACGACATGAGTTTGACTCGAACATTGGCCTGCTCGGCGAACAGCGAACAATTTGGGGTGTTCGCGGCAAATTCAAACAGCTGTGGAACACCCTTTAAAAGTCTATGGGAGAAATCTAAAGTGCTAATTTTAAAGGTTAATATGCAAGTTATTGTCATACAAAAGTGTTTGGGGTCCTGCCCCAGGGGACATGTATCAATGCAAAAAAAAGTTTTAAAAATGTCAGTTTTTTCGGGAGCAGTGATTTTAATAATTCTTAATGCAAAATAATAAATGTGAAATATTCCTTTATATTTCGTATCTGAGGGGTGTGTATAATATGCCTGTAAAGTAGTGCATGTTTCCTGTGTTTAGAACTGTCCCTGCACAAAATGTAATTTCTAAAGGAAAAAAAGTCATTTAAAACTACTCGCGGCTATTAACGAATTGTCGGTCCCGGCAATACAGATCAAAGTCATTGAAAAAACGAAAAATAAAAGCGTGGGGGTCCCCCCCAAATTCCATAGCAGGCCCTTCAGGTCTGGTATGGTTATAAAGGGGAACCCCACTCCGCTATTTTTTTAAATGGTGTGGGGTTCCCCCCAAAGATCCTCCAGGTCTGGTATGGATTTTAAGGAAAACCTCAAACCAAAATAAAAAAAATGGCATGGGATTCCCCCCAAAAATCTATACCAGACCGGGACGAGAGAGCGCCCCCCCCTCCTGAACCGTACCAGGCCACATGCCCTCAACATGTGGAGGATGTTCCCATGTTGATGGGGACAAGGGCCTTATCCCCACAACCCTTGCCTGGTGGTTGAGGGAGTCTGCAGGCGGGGGGCGTATCGGAATCTGGAAGCCCCCTTTAACAATATGGAACTCCAGATCCCGTCCCCCCATGTAAATTGGTAACGGGGTACAGAAAGTGTAAAAAATTGTAAAAAACACACAGACACAGCTTGGCACAAGTCCTTTATTTAAAAATAAAAATAAAATTCCAGCGATGTAATCCTGTCTCTCGATGTCCAATGATGATCCATTCTCCAGTGACGCTGCATTCTCCACTCATTCTCCAGCAAGGAACGAAACCCCCATGACACGTAAGAGGGGGCCGGGTCACCCATCCACATCATTGGGTAATCCCGGCTTTCTCCTTGCATAAGGAGAAAGCCGGGAGTTACCCAATGATGTGGATGGGTGACCCCACCCCGTGACGCTTTTTTTTGTAGTTCGGAGCCATTTTTTCAATGACTTTGATCTGTATTGCCGGAACCGACAATTCATGAATAGCCGCGAGTAGTTTTAAATTACTTTTTTTCCTTTAGTAATTACATTTTGTGCAGGGACAGTGCTAAACACGGGAAACATTTTTTTTTTTACAAGCATACTAAATTTAAAGGAATATTTCACCTTTATTGTTTCACTTTAAGCATTATTAAAATCACTGCTCCCGAAAAAATGCTAGTTTTTAAAACTTTTTTTGCATTGATACATGTCCCCTGGGGCAGGATCCAGGTCCCCAAACACTTTTTATTAAAAATAACTTGCATATTAACCTTTAAAATTAGCACTTTGATTTTTCATGTTCGTGTCCCATAGACTTTAACGGTGTTTGTGTGTTCGAATTTTTTTTTGCCTGTTTGCATGTTCTGGTGCGAACCAAACCGGGGGGTGTTCGGCTCATCCCTAATTAGGAGTCTAATAGACCCCAATGTCTCTCCTGCCCTTCACACCATCTAACCAAGCACAGATATGCTTAGTTAGTTGTGTCCCCTGGCCGACCAGGAAATGGTGGATCTGAAACCAGAAGTGATGCAATCAATGTCGCTTTCGGTTTCTTTGTTTACATCTGAGATTCAGGCATGAATATGCCTCGCTCTCACACTACTCTCTATCCTGAAGCAGGCAGTTGCTGTCATTAGGAACAGACCGGGAACTGCGGAAGCTGTCGCCAGGGGAGCCGCCTGCTCTGTGAAAGTGACCTTTAGCTATACAATCACTGCATCACTTTCAAGCTGGGACCCGGCAGCACAATCAGAGCACAAGCTAATGGCTGCAGTAGCACCCATCAGTTTGTGATTAACAGTACACTTTTTGGATGTACGTAGTACGTCCAAAGAACCGGATTAGTTAAAGAAATTTTTTTTTTCTGCATTAGCCTCAAATTCACAGTAAAAAGACCCTCTCCCTGCTTTATGGTATTTTTTTCTTTTAAAACATTTTTTTCTTAATCTCGTGTACACACGATCGAAAAATCCGACAAGAAAAACATGATTTTTTTCAGACGGAATCTTAGCTCAAACTTGTGTTGCATACACACGGTCACACCAAATTCCGAACGTCAAGAACGCGGTGACATACAACACTACGACGAGCCGAGAAAAATTAAGTTCAATGCTTCCGAGCATGCATCAACTTGATTCCGAGCATGCGTGTTTTTTTATGTGTCGGAATTGCATACAGACGATCCGAATTTCCTCCAATAACTTTTCTTGTCGGAAAATTTGAGAACCAGCTCTCAAATTTTTCTTGGCCGAAATGCTGACAGAAAAATTCCGATGGAGCCTACACAGTATAGGAATTTCCGACCAAAAGCTCACATCTGACTTTTCTTGTCGGAATTTCTGATCGTGTGTACGCAGCATAAGTTTTACAATTACAACAATATCACAATAGCCTGGCATCTGGCTTCCCACAAGACACAAGACACAATACACAAACAACCTCAGCACTGGGCTTTCAATATAACTCAAAGGCTTTCGCTGTATAGATACATTAGATGCAAATTTTTTCAATTTAAAACATAAACTAGCTCCACAGGTCTATTACAAACCACAGGACAGCCAAATTAATTCAACAGTCATCACACCTCCATAGTAAGTGTGAAATACACGTCTCTAAGGCCTTGTACTCACGGCAGGACATGTCCGATGAAAACGGTCTGCAGACCGTTTCCATCGGACATGTCTGGCCGGGGACTGCCCGGGGACTTCTGTTCGATGGCTATACACACCATCGAACAGAAGTCCGCGCGTAAACAATACGCGGGGCGTGTCCGCGGTGTCGCCGCGTCGATGACACGGTGTCGCCGCGACAATGACGCGGCGACGTGGGCGGCCCGCCTTTAAAATGCTTCCACGCATGCGTCAAAGTCATTCGACGCATGCGAGGGATGGCGGGCGGCCGGACATGTACGGTAGGTCTGTACAGACAACCGTACATGTCCGGGCGGACAGGTTTCCAGCGGACTGTTTTAAAGAAAGTCCAGGAAACAGTTGTCCGCTGGAAACCTGTCCGATCCGCCCGAAAATGGTCCGCTCGGGCCAACACACGGCCAAACATGTCTGCTGAAACTGGTCTGCGGACCAGTTTCAGCAGACATGTTTGGTCGTGAGTACGGGGCCTAAGAGTTATACCACATTCGTTTTTTTAATGGTATTCTTCGTTCAATGGTCTCTTTAGCAGTGCCCAAGTCTGCTTTAAAATGGCCAGAATTTTGTATCAAGATTTGCTCTGAAAGGATTCATTACACCCACCAGGATGCCTTAAACCTCAATAGATTCACTACTACCTATGGTATACATCTTAGGTTGAGTGCTTCCAGTATCTCACAAAAGTGAGTACACCCCTTAACATTTTTGTAAATATTTTATTATATCTTTTCATGTGACAACACTGAAGAAATTAAACTTTGCTACAATGTAAAGTAGTGAGTGTACAGCTTGTATGAGGCTGGGTTCACACTAGGGCGACTACTTTGGATCCGACTTTGCCCTGCGACTTGAAGCCAACACATGTCTGACTTTCAATGAACGGGGATCCGACTTGGATCCCTGCCAATACCAGACACTGTGTTTGGTATGTATCTTAACATAAAAACCGACATGGGTTTCCCCTCCAAGGGCATACCAGGCCCTTGAGTCTGGTATGGATTTAAAGGGGAACCCCTATGCCGAAAAACGGTGTGGGGTCCCCCCAAAATTCATACCAGACCCTTATCTGAGCATGCAGCCCGTCCGGTTAGGAAAGGGGGTGGGGACGAGTGAGTGCCCCCCCTGAACCGTATCAGGCTGCACGCCCTCAACATGGGGTGGTGGGTGCTTTGGCGCAGGGGGGCGCCCTGCGGCCCCCCCACCCCAAAGCACCTTGTCCCCATGTTGATGAGGACAAGGGCCTCTTCCCAACAAACCTGGCCGTTGGTTGTCGGGGTCTGAGGGCGGGGGGCTTATTGGAATCTGGGAGCCCCCTTTAATAAGGGGGCAACCAGATCCTGGCACCCCACCCTATGTAAATGAGTATGGGATACATCGTACCCCTACCCATTCACCTGGGGGAAAAAAGTGTCAAGAAAAAAAAAACACTAGACAGGTTTTTAAAGTAATTTATTAGGCAGCTGTGGGGGTCTTCTTCTGACTTCAGGGGTCTTCTTCCGACTTCGGGGGTCTTCTTCTGACTTCTCTGCTCTCTTTGGCTTCTTCTCCCACTCTCCGGTGCCTTCTGCCGGGATCCTCCGCTATCTTCTTCCAGCTCTTTTACTAGCGTTGGCCTGGTCTTCTCCGTCGTCTCCTTCCCTCTTCTCTTCTTCCGATGTTGACACGATGCTCTCTCCCGCTGTAATGCCGTGTGTGCGGTGCGCAACGATTTATATAGGCATGGGTGTGGTCACCAGGTGATGTCATCTGGTGACCCCCCTATGACGTCACAGTCCCATTATGCTCCGCATGCCAATGTCCGATCATGCAAGATGGCGTTCCGACTTTGATCTGACTTCAATGATATTCAATGGGCTGAAATAGGATCAAAGTCGGACCAAAGTAGTACAGGGAGCATTTTCAAAGTCGGACCAACATGTGTTGGACCAGTTAGGATGGCTCCCATAGGGAAACATTGATTTTCACACGTCATGCGACATGAGCTCCCAATATTGGAGCATTTGTCGCACCAGTGTGAACCCAGCCTGACAGTGTAAATTTGCTGTCCCCTCAAAATCATGTCATGTGACTCATTAGTGTTACAAGATCTCAGGTATGAATGAGGAGCAGGTGTGTTCAATTTGGTATTATTGCTCTCACTCTTGCATACTGGTCAATGGAAGTTCAACATGGCACCTCATGGCAAAGAACTCTCTGAGGATCTGAAAAAAAGAATTGTTGCTCTACATAAAGATTGCCTAGTCTATAAGAAGATTGCCAGGACCCTGAAACTGAGCTGCAGCACGGTGGCCAAACAGGTAGGTATCTGCGCTACTGAAAAAGGTACTAATATTGGAAGAGGAAAGCAGCCAGCACTATTTGTTGATAAGCAAATATATAAATAAAAAAGGTCTACATGCCTTCACCAGTTTTCAGTCCGTATAGGGAAGCACACCACATCACGTGAAAATCAAATCTGCATACCAGATATCATCAAGTGATAGGCATTGATAAATAACTTCCAAAGGGATCACAACTTGTCAATCACCAGTAAGTAGATGGTTAAAATACACTGCAAAGCTTGCATCCATTCACTTGTCCCAAGCAGCAACAAATCAGTAAATTTCCAGCAGTCAGAGAGTGTCTCATCGATCATGAGGGTATCATCACCAAATGGAAATAAAGCAGCATATAGTGAAGCCCGTCTCACTTGTGAAAGGATTTATTGTAGCAACTTACATGTAGAACAATCATCATAAAACAAAACAGCAGCGGCATTCAGCGTGCTTGTATCTCATAGCCAGCCTGACATGTTTCATCCAAGCGGATATCATCAGAGGCGCCTCTGATGATATCTACTTGGATGAAACATAATGACAGCACAAAGCAACTTATTCACTCCTTGTTTATTTCCTGCCTTGACTACTACAACTCTCTCCTTAATGGCCTACCCTTACGCAGGCTATCCCCCTTCAGTCTATTATGAATTCTGCTGCTAGAATAATACACCTCACTAACCGATCGGTAACTGCTGCTCCTCTCTGCCAATCCCTTCACTGGCTTCCCCATCCCCACCGTGTAAAATTCAAAATGCTAACCACAACATACAAGGCCATTCACAACATCACCCCCATCTACATCACCAACCTCATCTGCAGATATCACCCAAATCATCCCCTCCTGCTCTATAGCTCCCTTGTTACCTCCCCCCATGCTCGCCTTGGGGACTTCTCCAGAGCCTCTTGCATCCTCTGGAACTCCCAGCCCCAGTATGTCCGATCAGCCCCTAACGTCTCCACATTTAGGAGATCCCTGAAAACTCACTTATTCAGGGAAGCCTATCCCACATCCACCTAACAACTGTCCCCGAGCCATCCCATCAAATAATTCTTTGCAGCTATTACCTTTTGTACCACCACCCCCCCTCCCTTTAGAATGTAACTCTATGAGCAGGACCCTCCTGTCCCTTCTGTATTGAATTGTACTGTAATTGTGTTGTCTCCCCTCTACATTGTAAAGCATTGTATAAACTGTTGGCGCTATATAAATTGTGTATAATAATAATAATAATAATAATAATAATATACCATATTTGCAAATGTATGTAAACACAATAATAATAATAATAATCCACATTTTGGAAAGCACTTGTCATTTGATTTTCTGTGATAATTAGCTAAATTAAGTGCTGGGGAATTGTAATGTTTATTGTTGTATTCATTTATCACTTTCAGTAAAATACAGCAGATACATTTTATATCTAGTATTGTGTTTCCATAATAGATCACAGGGATCAATTCTGCATGTGGGTAAAAAGTATAGCTATGCTTTAAGAAGTCATAATAATAAACATGTGGCAAAACCTATCATATGAAACCCTTTGTGAGATAAAGTGGGCGCAATTAATATAGAAATAGAGCAAATTTAAGTATTGTGGGCTTTGAGATCTCATATACCAATGGCTGGTTTATCCCAGATAAATGTGCTGAATGGTTTTATTAGACCTTCAAATGTACAACTGTTAGTGCAACCCTTCAAATCCCAGGAAATTAGGCCTTTCAATCAAGAAAGTGTTCTGTTTCTAGTAGCAAATGGTGAGTAATTACAGTCCATCTGAGAGTTGGATTCTCACTTGAGACCTGCCATCACCAGTCTAATTGCTTTCCAAGGAAACAAAGGTATTTCTGTTCAGCAATTACCCTTTGATTTTTTGAAATATGAATGAACTTGGAAATTTTTATACTGAACCTTCTCTGATGAAATGTGAGGGTTGGAAAGAAAACATGTTAAAAAAAATAATCAGGGTAAATATTTTTTTCCGACAACGAGAATAGAATATTGTAAATAATAATTAAGCAAATCCTAAGAAAAGATATTTAAAAAAATACAAGTTGCTCATGCAGCATGATGCACAAAGCACTAATACAAACATGGAAGCATAAAGTTTAATTGAGTCATTTTAGGGTTAAATCACTCAAAACAGTGATACTGCCCCACACTTGCTTTGGAACAACGCAGAATGAGAGGACATTACATCCAGGCACAGGCTAGGTAATAGAGAAGTACCTTCTAACGTATGAAGGGATGGAGCTGATGTGTGTTTCTGATTTGCTGAGAGAGGTTGGCGTCTTTGAGCTTGGCATGAGAGAATGACTTAGTATAGGACCAAGTGTAATTTGAAAGGGTAATATTCTTTTAATGGATAGAAAAATAAGTGTGCATAGATGGTATTATAACTGCATAGTGTAAGCAATTATATATATATATATATATATATATATATATATATATATATATATATATATATATATATATATATATATACATATATTTATATATATGTGTGTACCTTGAATTGCAGGCATAATTCATTCCAGAAACATGCTTGTAATCCAAAACACTTGTATATTGAAGCAAATGTCCCCATAAGAAATAATGTTTACATTCCTTGTAATAGGAATAATAAAAGTGATCAAAAAAAAAATGTAAAAATAAAAAAAAATTAAGTAGAATATAAATAATTTTTTATTTTTTTTTTCAAAACACCCCTGTCCCCGTTATCTCACGCGCAGAAGCGAACATGCATGCAAGTCCCGCCCACATATGTAAACGCCGTTCAAACCCCACATGTGAGGTATCGTCGCGTGCGTTAGAGCGCGTGCAACAATTCTAGCACTAGACCTCCTCTGTAACTCGAAAATAGTAACCTGTAAAAAATGTTAAATCGTCACCTTTGGAGATTTTTAAGTACTGAGGTTTGGCGCCATTCCATGAGTGTGCGCAATTTTAAAGCGTGACATGTTAGGAATCTATTTACTTGGCGTAACATCATCTTTCACATTAAACAAAAAAATTGGGCTTTACAGTTTTGTTATTTTCTAATTCATGAAACCGTTTTTTTCCCCCAAAAAATTACTGCGCAAATACCCTGCGAGAAAAAAATGTTTCAATGACCGCCATTTTATTCCCTAGGGTGTCTGCTAAAATAAAATATAATGTTTGGGGGTTCTGATTAATTTTCTAGCAAAACAATTTTGATTTTTACATGAAGGAGAGAAGTGCCAAAATAGGCCCGGTGGACAAGTGGTTAATCACAATTTTAATCACAATTTTTTGGAAAGCTGAGTTAAATTTCACTTGCCACACCCAGGCCTTAATACTGCCAGACCTGTTGAATCAAGAAATCACATAAATAGCTGTCTGACAAAGTGAAGAGCGCTAACAGATCACAGAAAGCCACACATCATGCCACAATCTAAAAAAAATCAAGAACAGATTAGAAACAAAGTAATGTACATGTATCAGTCTAGGAAGGGTTTCAAAGCCATTTCTAAGGCTTTGGAACTCCAGTGAACCATGGGGAGTGCCATTATCCACAAATAGTGATAACTTGGAACAGTGGTGAACCTTCCCAGGAGTGGCCGGCCTACAACAATTACTCCAAGAGCATGACGCCGACGCATCTAAGAGGTCATAAAAAAAAACAGAACAACATCTAAAGAACTGCAGGCCTTACTTGCCTCAGGTAAGATCAGTGTTCATGATTCAACAATAAGAAAGAGACTGGGCAAAAATGGCATCCATTGCTGACCAAAAAGAACACAAAGGCTCATCTCACATTTACCAAAAAACATCTTAATTATCCCCAAGACTTTTAGGCAAATATTCTGTGAAGTGATGAGACAAAAATAAAAAAAATTGGAAGGTGTGCGTCCCGTTACATCTGACATAAAACTAATACAGAATTTCATAACAAGAACATCATACCAACAGTCAGACATGGTGGTGGTAGCGTGGTGGTCTGGGGCTGCTTTGCAGCCTCAGGACCTGGAGGACTTACCATAACTGATGGAACCATGAATTCTGAGCTCTACCAAAAAATCCTAAAGGAGAATGTCCGGCCATCAGTTGGTGACCTCAAGCTGAAGTGCCCTTGGGTTATGCAGCAGGACAATGATCCGAAACACCACATCAAGTCCACCTCCAATTGGTTCAAACAAAGCAAAATTTAGGTTTTGGAGTACCCTAGTCAAAGCCCGGACTTAAATTCAGTTGAGATGCTGTATCATGACCTTATACAGGCCGCTCATGCTGGAAAACCCTCCAATGTGGCTGAATTAAAACAATTCTGCAAAGAAGAGTGGGCCAAAATTGCTCCACAGCAATGTGAAAGATTCATTGCAAGTTATCGCAAAATGCTTGATTGCAGTTGTTGCCACCAAGGGTGGCACAACCAGTTATTAGGTATAGGGGGTAATTACCTTTTCACATAAAACCAGGCAGGTTTGGACAGCTTTTTTGCCTTAATAAATAAAACAAAACATTGTTTAAAAACTGCATTTTGTGATTACTCTGGTTATCTTTGTGTAATAATAAAATTCATTTAAGTGTGACAAAAATACGCAAAAAAATAAATAAATCAGAAAGCGGGCAAATACTTTTATATAAAAATATATAAAAAGTTAAATCTCAACTAAATAGATTCCAGGGGCATAAAAACAAATTGTTTTAAAAATGACAGTTTGTTTTTCTTTAAAAAGCAGATACAGCTTTAGACGGAGTTCCACCCAAAAGTGGAAGCACTGCTTTTCTGCTTATCTGCTTCCCCGCGGTGCCACATTTGGCACCTTATAGAGGGGAGGGGGCAACGGGTACCTGTTTTTGACAGGTACCTGTCCCCACTTCCGGGAGACTGTGTCACGGCGACATCCCTCTGAAGCTCTGAAGCATGCGCAGACTTCGCTGCTAGTTTACTTTACTACAAATGGCAGCACCCGAAAACCTTACTGAAAAATCGTCTGGGATGTCAACATTGCAGAGTCCCTGGACAGGTAGGTGTCCTAATATTAAAAGTCAGCAGAAACAGTATTTGTAGCTGCTAGCTTTTAATTTTTTCATGGCGAGGGACTCAGCTTTAAGTAAAAACACCAGTTACCTGCCAGCATACTGCATACAAGGACCATTGCTCTCTGTGTGGAAGTAGTGGACTCTTTGCAGGGGCAAAACATGAGTCCTGCTGATTTAGAGCTAGAGTTGTTCATAAGCTGTGCTGAATGCAGAGTTGTAGTTTTGGCTCATTTGGAGGGAGTCAGGCTTTTGCAAAGAGACCACTGTCTCCACATAAAGAGCAAGGGTCTTTCTTTACAGCATGCTGGCAGGATACAGTTTTTTCTACACAGAACCCTTCCAAAAAAATAAAAAATCTCTAATGCCGCGTACACGCAACCGTTTTTCGGGTTGTAAAAAATTACGTTTTTTTATGTCATTAAAAACGATCATGTGTGAGCTGAAGAGCATTTTTACCGATGTAAAAAATGGGCATTAAAAATTTAGAACATGCTCTAAATTTTCACATCGTTTTTAACGTTGTCGTTTTTAACATCGTAAAAAATGGTCGTGTGTGGGCTTTAACGACGTGAAAAAAAACACGCATGCTCAGAAGCACGTTATGTGATGGGAGCGCTCGTTCTGTTAAAACTAGCGTTCGTAATGGAGATAGCACATTCATCACGCTGTAACAGACTGAAAAGTGCAAACGGTCTTTTACTAACACGAAATCAGCAAAAGCAGCCCCGAGGGTGGCATCATCCGAATGGAACTTCCCCTTTATAGTGCCGTTGTACGTGTTGTATGTCACCGCGCTTTGCTAGAGCATTTTTTTCCCACGATCGTGTGTATGCAAGGCCGGTTTAACAATAATTGGGTTGTAAAAAAAAGTTGTGTGTATAAGGCATAAGACTTTATCTATTATTTGTTTTGATGCACTTGGAATCTTTTAGCTGTAAAATTTGACTTAAAATATACAGTTGAAATACAGAAGCCATTATCCTGTCAGAAGATCTGTAAAAAAATTGCATCTGCAAAAGTTTGGGCACCCTGCAGAATGTATAGCATGCACTGCCCCCTTTGCAAAGCTGAGACCTGCCTGTGTCATGGATTGTTCTCAATCATCCTCTGGGAAGACCAGGTGATGTCAATCTCAAAGGTTTTAAATGCCCAGACTCATCTGACCTTGCCCCAACAATCAGCACCATGGGTTCTTCTAAGCAGTTGTCTAGAAAACTGAAACTGAAAATAGTTGACGCTCACAAAGCTGAAGAAGGCTATAAGAAGATAGCAAAGCGTTTTCAGATGTCAATATCCTCTGTTCGGAATGTAATTAAGAAATGGCAGTTATCAGGAACAGTGGAAGTTAAAGCAAGATCTGGAAGACCAAGAAAAATATCAGACAGAACAGCTCGCAGGATTGTGAGAAAAGCAATTAAAAACCCACGTTTGACTGCACGATCCCTCCAGAAAGATCTGGCAGACACTGGAGTTGTGGTACACTATTCCACTATAAAGAGATACTTGTACAAATATGGTCTTCATGGAAGAGTCATCATAAGAAAACCTCTTCTACGCCCTCACCACAAAAATCAGCGTTTGAACTTTGCAAATGAACATATAGACAAGCCTGATGCATTTTGGAAACAAGTTCTGTGGACCGATGAGGTTAAAATAGAACTTTTTGGCCGGAATGAGCAAAGGTACGTTTGGAGAAGAAAGGGCACAGAATTTAATGAAAAGAACCTCTGTCCAACTGTTAAGCATGGGGGTGGTTCAATCATGCTTTGGGGTATTATTGCAGCCAGTGGCACAGGGAACATTTCACGAGTAGAAGGAGAAATGGATTCAATAAAATTTAAGCAAATTGTGGATGATAACTTGATGCCATCTGTGAATAAGCTGAAGTTAAAGAGAGGATGGCTTCTACAAATAGATAATGATCCTAAACACACCTCAAAATCCACGGGGGATTATATCAAGAGGCGTAAACTGAAGGTTTTGCCATGGCCTTCACAATCTCCTGACCTCAACATAATTGAAAATCTATGGATAGACCTTAAAAGAGCAGTGCGTGACAGACAGCCCAGAAATCTCAAAGAACTGGAAGACTTTTGTAAGGAAGAATGGGCAAAGATACCTCAAACAAGAATTGAAAGGCTCTTGGCTGGCTACGAAAAGCATTTACAAGCTGTGATACTTGCCAAAGGGGGCAGTACAAGATATTAACTCTGCAGGGTGCCCAAACTCTAGCAGATGCCATTTTTTTGTTTTCTGTAATTTTGAAAGTGTAAATGATGGAAATAAAATCTAACTTTTTTTGACATATTATAAGAATGTCCAACCTGTAATTTGATGCCCTTTGGAGATTTTTCCATCTTTCCTTGGCTTCGTTATGCACATTAATACAAATTTTCACCTGTGGTGCCCAAACTTTCGATCCCCACTGTATATAGTGCTGTCAATTTAAGCAGCACTTTACATATACAGTATATTGCATATTCACTTCAGTCCCTGCGCTCAAGGAGCCTACAATCTAAGGTCCCTAACTCACATGCATACACACACATGCTAGGGCCAATTTAGACAATTGACCTACCAGCATGTCTTTGGAATGTGGGAGGAAATCAGTGCACCTGGAGGATAGTGTTGAGCAGAATATGCCATATTCGATTTCGCGATATATCTCGAATATATATTCGAATATTCGAGATATATTCGCTAAATTCGAATATTCGTGATATTTTATCGAAATTAAATGATTGCGATTTTTCGCTATTGCGAATGCGAAAATAATTGCGATTTTTTGATAACTGCGGTAGGAGCACTCTGATTGGCTCAGAATATTCGTGATATTTTATCGAAATATCGCAACATGCGAATGCAATATTTATTGCGCAATTTCGAGAAATGCTGGAGGAGCGCTCTGATTGGCTCAGAATATTCGTGATATTTTATCGAAATATCGCAACATGCGAATGCGATATTTATTGCGCAATTTCGAGAAATGCTGTAGGAGCACTCCGATTGGCTCAGAATATTCGTGATATTTTATCGAAATATCGCAACATGCGAATGCGATATTTATTGCGCAATTTCGAGAAATGCTGGAGGAGCGCTCTGATTGGCTCAGAATATTCGTGATATTTTATCGAAATATCGCAACATGCGAATGCGATATTTACTGCGCAATTTCGACAAATGCTGTAGGAGCACTCTGATTGGCTCAGAATATTCGTGATATTTTACAATACAAAATAATTGCGAATATTCGGCAAATGCGGAAGGAGCACTCTGATTGGCTCAGAATATTCTTGATATTTTACAATACAAAATAATTGCGAATATTCGGCAAATGCGGAAGGAGCACTCTGATTGGCTCAGAATATTCTTGATATTTTACAATACAAAATAATTGCGAATATTCGGCAAATGCAGAAGGAGCACTCTGATTGGCTCAGAATATTCTTGATATTTTACAATAGAAAATAAAAAGTGTTTTGCATTGGTGGTGATTCTTTACTCTATCCATCTGTCACAGCCGTTTGTCAATCAAACACCTTGAAGATTGAACACGTTCATGCTGCATGCTTTGGACTTTTTTTCACTTCACATATCAAAGACATTTTTATGAAAGATTATTTTTCTATTATTGGGACTATATTTCTTTATATATTTGTTTCACTGTGTATTTCACAAGTTATTTGCGCTTGCTTATTTTATAATTTGCCCACATGTCTTGTTACTAGACATATTTTTTATTCTTGTAGAGCGACTCCATTTTCTGTCTTGTATTAAATTATGTTGTATAACATTTTTGAGTTGCTGCTGTATTCTCCCCTTTTTTTAAGGTATGCGCAATTTTTTCCTTCTTACAAAAAAAAATAATATCAAACATACAAATATTCATAACAGAAACATACACAAAGCCCCCCCCTTTTGCATCAGAGACAATCAGAGTTCTCCTACCACAGTTATCGAAAATTCGCAATCATTTTCGCATTCGCAATAGCGAAAAATCGCAATTTTTTTTTTCAATTTGGCAACATAAAAGGATCGCCTCAGCTTAGCTACTCGGCCCAGGGTCTCTAATCATACCAGCAATGCTTTTAGACGTCGATAGGATGTGATCTGTTTTAAAAATCAAATTGAAAAAATGCGAATATTCGGAATTGCGAATATTCACCGCGAAATTCGAAATATAGCGCGATTTCTCGAATATGCTATATTCGAGTCGAATATTCGCAATGCGAATATTCGTGAGCAACACTACTGGAGGAAACCCAGCAGGGACAGGGTGACCATGCAAACACCAAACAGGTAGTACCGTGGTTACTTTTGCCAGCATATGAACAGTGAATCTAGGACACATACAGTCTTTCAAACAAGAGATTACATAAGGCTGACATTAAATGTATCAGATTTATATTGGTTTCATTTAAAATACAATGATTGGCTCTTTCATAAGCACCCTTCTAGTATAGGTGCTA
The DNA here is from genome assembly GCF_905171775.1 of Rana temporaria. NCBI lineage: Eukaryota > Metazoa > Chordata > Amphibia > Anura > Ranidae > Rana > Rana temporaria. The sequence continues at coordinate 626,230,087 of NC_053489.1, read as the reverse complement.
GGATGTAAATAGTCAGGTTAGTGTAATTTGCTCTTCCACCTAACGTTGGGGCTAGAGGCACATCTATCTTCAGCAGGTTTGCTTAACAGACTGCTGCAATTTATTAGTTAGGGCTGCTCATGTGTTTTGGTGCTTTTGAGTTTGCTTGCACTCCTACCACAATCTAGAAGCTAGTAGAGTTTTCTGGAGCATGGGTGGGAGTTAGGCAAATGGGCAGCATGAGTATGTAGCAGTCTCAGCCAATTACAGGGGAGGTGCCCCTGAGCATGCTGGGATTGGCCTATATATTCAGGGGACATGTGATCTTAGGTTCGTTCCTGGATGGTTGAGTGCACCAGCCAGGGGGTGAGGCAGACTTGCCACCCCTGGCACTTGCTGCCATGCAGCCTCAGCTGGGCGACCTAAGGGCCTAAAGCTAAAGTAGAGAGGAATGACCCAAATTCTTCTGAAGAGCTGACTAAAGGGGAACCGTGCCTGAGAGGATCAGTTTGCAACTCCAGTGAGTACAGACCAAAGATCTAGGGGGTACCCACTTGTACTTGTACAGTCAGCTAAGGGTCCAACTAAAGGGGTAGCTGGCTAGTGATCCGAAGAGCTTTGTCTACCTGTCCTTTAATATGAGAGACTTTGCTCATGCTCTTGATTTCTGCACTGCTACACAGGAGAAGTCTTCCATCTGCTCCAAGCAAGAGACTTCACCTACTGCTCAATAGTAAGTTAGAGTCCTCAAACTGGTAGGCTGTGCAACCTAAATCTAGTTTCTCCTCAAACTTGAACCATCGAGAGAGACCCATGGAAGAATATACAGTGTTTCTAATAATAGACACATACCAATTTGTATTGCACTATTAGTAACCCTCCCACTCTCTACACTGAAAGCCCACAAAGAGATCAGGACTGCCTCTATAAAGCATTGCCAGCACTCATTCTCCCATGGCTAAGCCAAACTGCACCACTGAGCCAGACCACTACTTGGTATGATGATGCCACCTTTTGGAGACAAATTTAGAAAAGGTTAAGATACAAAGTGTCAGTCCTCTAATGTCTGCTGGATGCATGGTTAGGTAGACTCTACATTAACCTCCCTGGCAGTATGATCATGTTAGATTTTTGACGCTGAAAGAGGTACAATGTTTGGCATGGAAGTTTGGCGTTTTATATTGTAGGTCTGTAATTCTAATGCCATGTATACACAATCGTTTTTTTCTGATGAAAAAAGTCTGATGGACTATTTTCATCTGAAAAACCGATCGTGTGTGGGCCCCATCGGACTTTTTTCCATTGGTGTAAAAAAATAAGATACCTTCAGGTGATTGAGTGAAGCCAATATCCTCAAAGACAATCTTCAATGCTGGACATAAGAATATATGAGTGGGTACTCTTACCGCAACAGGTGGACCCTCTAACTCACCATACGATGGGAGGGTCGTTAGGGCTTAAATGGACCGACTGTCCAGTTCGGAAATCCTTGCAGTAGTGGTCCAAGCCAGGAGTGATCCCAGAAAATTTGATTGTCCAGAAACTTGATTGGATCAGGAATCAGCCTGATGGCAGTTGCTCAAACACCCCAAATCATAAGAGAGGGAATAAAAAATGGAGGTGCTCCTCATAGTGTAAAACTATTATTTAATAGTAAAAAATTCCAAAAGTCCACACAGGTGACAGGAATGCAAATAAAAACATAAAAAAACTATCAAAGCCACACATAGGAGAAAAATCCGCAAACTGAAAAAACATAAACAGCAGCAAAAACTCCCACCCTTGATGGGTGTAAGGAGTATTCCAATGAGTAAAATGCAGTGGAGATGTGATGGATCAATCACCCAACAAGTTTTGTCTCAAACAGACTTCAACTGGGGTATACGTTTTACGTCACCGTGTTTTGGACGGTCGGAATTTAGTCTGATAGTGTGTATGCATGACTGATGAAAGTCAGCTTCATCGGAATTCCGATGGAAAATTCCATCGGATTTTATTCGATTGGAAATCTGATCGTGTCTACGCGGCATTAGAAATAACTCACTTAAATCTGTCTAGTAGCCATCCCGGGTATGATAAAGTTTGAAACACAAAATCATAAATTATAATATAATAAATAGCTAGAAATAATTGTAACAAATAATAATATAATAAAATGTATTGAATAATGTAATCAAATCAAATACACAAATTTGCTCAGTTGCAGAATTGTCGCTGTCATTACTTTCAGTGTTTGATGATGAATTTTCCCACAAATCACTATCGATCAATACTGAAAGTAGTTCTAATTTATTATCATTGTTTTCTAGCTGGTCTGAAAGCACTTTTAAAGGGACATAAAGGGTCACTTTTTGGTTGCTATGGGCAAATCTCCAGTTTCCTGGCAGAAAGAACTGTATATATAATATAAAAGGGCATGCAGGGCACTGGACAAACCACTGGGGACAAAAGGGATGTGAAATTATTTGATACAGTAATGTAATCTGTAAGATTACAGTGTACTTGTATATATTGTGTGTTTTTCACCTTTTAAATTTGGCACCGAGCTCCGTCCCCGTGCATCGGAAATCTCACAGGGAACGGAGCTCGGCACTGTGATACATAGAGTGGAGACACGGCTCGCACACACAGCTTGAAGACATCGCAGGATCCTGGGGACAAGGGGCCTGATTCCCAAAAGAGATACGCAGACTTAACTGCTGTTCAGTCTGTGCCTAACTTTGGAAACGATCCTCAAAAGGCTTTTTCCAAAGTTAGGCAGAAAATCTGACATGTGTAAGACACTTACACGGTCAGATCTTAGGATGCAGTACCGCATCCGCCGCTGGGGGCATTTCTCATGGAAATGCAGCTTTGAGTATGCAAATGAGGACTTAAGCAGATTCTCAAAGCATTTCAGCATTGTGATTTCTGCGTAAGTTCCGATTTTGCTTGCGCAAAACTAGGGCTGGTTTTACAATGTGTAAAGTTAGTCACACCTTGTAAAGGCCCATTCAAGCGACGGCATTTGGTATGCATTCCTGAGGGAGAACTCCACGGCAATTTTTAAATTCAAAACCGGCATGGGTTCCCCCCCCAGGAGCATACCAGGCCCTTAGGTCTGGTATGGGTTGTAAGGAGACCCCCCCTACGCCGAAAAATCGACGTAGGGGGTCCCCCTACAATCCATACCAGACCCGTATCCAAAGCACGCTACCCGGCCGGCCAGGAAGGGAGTGGGGACGAGCAAGCGTCCCCCCTCTCTCCTGAGCCGTGCCAGGCCGCATGCCCTCAACATGGGGGGGTTGGGTGCTCTGGGGCAGGGGGGCGCACTGTGGGCCCCCCCACCCCAGAGCACCCTGTCCCCATGTTGATGAGGACAGGACCTCTTCCCGACAACCCTTGCCGTTGGTTGTCGGGGTCTGCGGGCGGGGGCTTATCGGAATCTGGGAGTCCCCTCAAATAAGGGGGCCCCCAGATACCGGCCCCCCACCCTAAGTGAATGGATATGGGGTACATCGTACCCCTACCCATTCACCTGGAGGCAAAAAGTAAAAGTTAGTAAACACACAACACAAGGGTTTTTAAAATAATTTATTATTCTGCTCCGGAGGCCCCCCCTGTCTTCTTTATTAGCTCTAATACCAGGGGGGCTTCTTCTTCCGCTCTCCGGGGGTCTTCTTCCACTCTCTGGGGGGGTTTCTTCTTCCGCTCTCCGGGGGGGGCTTCTCCGCTCTCCGGGGGGGGCTTCTCCGCTCTCCGGGGGTCTTCTTCTATCTTCGCCGCTCTCCGCTGTTGACTCGGCGAACCCCGGTTCTTCTGCAGCTGTCCGGTGCCTTCTTCTTCAGCGCTGGCTGCCTGCTATCTTTGTGTGTTAGCTCAATTAGTAACAGGCAGCCAGCGCGGTCTTCTGTGACGTCAGGTTCTTCTTCTCCCCTCTTCCGATGTTGACTTGTCGCCTCTTGACACTGCAATGATGGAAGCGCGCCTTGCATCCCATTTATATAGGCATCACCGTCCCATCATGCTCCGGCAGGTACCCACGTGGTGGGTGCCTACCCACGTGCACCCACCACGTGGGTACCTACCGGAGCATGATGGGACGGTGATGCCTATATAAATGGGATGCAAGGCGCGCTTCCATCATTACAGTGACAAGAGGCGACGAGTCAACATCAGAAGAGGGGAGAAGAAGAACCTGACGTCACAGAAGACCGCGCTGGCTGCCTGTTACTAATTGAGCTAACACACAAAGATAGCAGGCAGCCAGCGCTGAAGAAGAAGGCACCGGACAGCTGCAGAAGAACCGGGGTTCGCCGAGTCAACAGCGGCGAAGATAGAAGATGACCCCCGGAGAGCGCAGAAGCCACCCCCGGAGAGCGCAGAAGCCCCCCCCGGAGAGCGGAAAAGCCCCCTCCGGAGAGCGGAAGAAGAAACCCCCCCGGAGAGTGGAAGAAGACCCCCGGAGAGCGGAAGAAGAAGCCCCCCCTGGTATTAGAGCTAATAAAGAAGACAGGGGGGGCCTCCGGAGCAGAATAATAAATTATTTTAAAAACCCTTGTGTTGTGTGTTTACTAACTTTTACTTTTTGCCTCCAGGTGAATGGGTAGGGGTACGATTTACCCCATATCCATTCACTTAGGGTGGGGGGCCGGTATCTGGGGGCCCCCTTATTTGAGGGGACTCCCAGATTCCGATAAGCCCCCGCCCGCAGACCCCGACAACCAACGGCAAGGGTTGTCGGGAAGAGGTCCTGTCCTCATCAACATGGGGACAGGGTGCTCTGGGGTGGGGGGGCCCGCAGTGCGCCCCCCTGCCCCAGAGCACCCAACCCCCCCCATGTTGAGGGCATGCGGCCTGGCACGGCTCAGGAGGGGGGGGGGCGCTCGCTCGTCCCCACTCCCTTCCTGGCCGGCCGGGTAGCGTGCTTTGGATACGGGTCTGGTATGGATTGTAGGGGGACCCCTACGTCGATTTTTCGGCGTGGGGGGGTCTCCTTACAACCCATACCAGACCTAAGGGCCTGGTATGCTCCTGGGGGGGGAACCCATGCCGGTTTTTTCTTTGAAAATTGGCATGTAGTTCTCCCTCTCAGGAATGCATGCTGAGCGACGCTGTCATTTTTTTTTTATAATTATTTGTTTTCCCGGCGCGTATATTTTTTTTCACCCGTCGCAACTTTAGTGTCCCGTCGCAATCCACAAACCAATACCTTTGCGCGCTGCACGTCGGGAAAATTACGTCACACGCATGCGCAGTACGGCCGGCGCGGGAGCGCGCCTCATTTAAATTTTAAACGCCCCCCGGAGAAGAGGACCGCCTTGCGACGGCGGCACTTAAGTTACACGGCCTGAAATTTCTAGGTAAGTGCTTTGAAGATCGGGCACTTAGGTAGAGATTTTAAGTCAGTGTAACTTAACTGCTGAAAGTTAAGTTAGGCAGCTTTTTTGGGAATCAGGCCCAAGGTAAGTATGTGGCTCGGGGTTACAGCTTTTGGTACTGAAAATTCCCCCCGACCAACACTCGGGAATACCGCCAGGGAGGTTAATAAACAAAGAAATGTGTTCAGTACTTGTTGTCTTTTCAGAAATGTATATCTCTTAAACACTAGTCTTGAGAAATTTTGTGAAAAAAATAAATGATCAATGCAGCACACATTAATCTTTTTTGGTTACACACCTTGACATATTAAGTTATAATACAATTTAAATTCTTCCTGTAAACATAGTAGGTGAGGTTGAAAAAAGACACAAGTCACATAAAACTCTTCCTCAAAAACCTTATTCCCCGTTTGTGCTATTAGTATTGATTTAATAAAGGCAAATAGACTGTTTACTCTGAACTGAAAGATGGCCACATCATCACCGCCCACAGCCAGGTTACGGAGAGCTGGTGGTGGGGGGTGTTAGTGCCATGCCGTGCCACACTGACAGCACGGGTGGGGTTGTTTTCCGCCCCCCCCCCCCATAAAAAAACACTAGGCGCCACTGCTTAGCTGTCTGAGAAAAGGTGAAGCCTACTTTCTTCAGAAAAAGAACAGGTAAGAATCTGCATTAAATCCTAACTGTAGCCAGCTTAAAGGAGTTATAAAGGCAGAAGGTTTTTTATCTTAATGCTTTCTATGCATTAAGTTAAAAAGCCCTTGTGTTTAGCAGTCTCCCCAGCACCCCCTCGTACTTACCTGAGCCCCATCTCTGTCCAGCGATGTCCACAAGTTCCTTAGCTGTGCGGGAATCACCCTCCTGAGACACAGCAGTGGCACCATTCTCTTACGTGGCTGTCAATTAAAGTCAGTTAGCCAATCAGGAGGGAGTGGGGGCAGGGCCGAACTGAAGCTCCATGTCGAAATGGACACACGGAGCTGCAGCCCGGCTCGGGTGCCCCCATAGCAAGCTGCTTGCTGTGGGGGCACTCAACAGGAGGGAGGGGCCAGGAGCAGTGAAGGGGGGCTCAATAAGAGGAGGATCCATGCTGCCCTGTGCAAAACCACTGTACAGAGCAGGTAAGTATAATATGTTTGTTATTTAAAAAAATAAAATAAATAAGACTTTACAATTACTTTAAGAAAACAATACCAACTACCCCCTGCTCACAAGCAGCTTGGCCTCCAAAGTTCCTAGCACCACTAATGTTTGTCTCAGTCCATAGATGTGTGATCTTCCTTCCCATAAGTTCCGGTCAGGTCCAGCTGTTGAAGCAAGTTTGTATGCTAGTCCCCATCTGTTCTTGTTGCACTCTTGTCCCCATTATCACGCCTGCAATGTAATTTGTGCAGTACCAACACTGCATCATCACATCAGAACATAGCTGTTGCTAGCTCACATTCCAGCCTTAATGATCTAAAGATTGGGATGTTAGTTGCGATGTGACCCTGAATTGAGGTGGGTACCACACATTACTCATGAGTTTGGGGTGGGAAGCCCAGAATAACCCCTTTTAAGCTAGCCATAGTTCAGTTTTAACACTTGTTAAAATACTTGCAACATATATAGTTCACCTGCAAGGATTAAAAAAAAATCTGTATACCTATCATTTCTTGTGGTTCACTGTTTTCTGCTTACAGTGCCTATGTTTCACAAATCTGTGCCACGCCATCCATGTAAATGGTAAAACATCACTTATTTAACACATTCTCAACAAATGTGCCATCTATTTAGCTAAATAGCCCTCTTTCTTGGTCTGAACGTGAATAGTGATGCTTTGTTGAGTAAAACATGTCTTAACGGTTTATTCTGTGTTAGATAAATTGCAAAAGACATCAATGCTCAAGTCTGTTCTAGAGATCTAAGTTATTCAATTTTCTAGGTGCAATTCCTTACCATGTTCTAACCTGATTTGGCTGGGCTGTCATATCTAATTGTGCATGAAAATAGCACTGTGAGTTAAAACATCAGATTTGTACACTGTTCTGTCTCACAGAGTTTCATTTCATCTCTATGGAGAAACTTGTGGTTCATAACGCAATAATTGTTTGTGCACTGCAGATTTAACTGAGGCATGCAAACTTTTACTGTACTGCTTACATTTGTTTTAGGTGATGCTAAGTCATTTTGTATAAGTCACATGAAGTCAAATGTTTTTGATTGTAAAACATATACCTATAATTAAAATTTGCAAACTTGGATTGATTATTGGTATACATAGGTAAGTAATAATGTGAATTAGGGTTGCACTGATACCAATATCGGTATCGGTGCCAATACTCGCCATTTGCACAGGTATCACAAAGAAAAGAATGCTGACAATTATTAGTTGTTAAGGAGCAGTGCCGGTGTGTCCTTAACAACGACATAAAATTTTCCTCTCCCCACTGCCTTCTCCTGCCCTCACTTACCCTCCTATCCCCCCCCCCCACCACCACCCTGCCCTCACCCAAGCCTCACCCAACTCCCCACCTCCAAAACTACCCCTCTAACTGCTCTTCCTAGGCGATTGGTATCGGTAATTGGTATCGGCGAGTACTTTAAAAAAAGTATCTGTGCTTGTACTTGGTGTTGAAAAAAATGGCATCGTTGCATCCCTAATTTATGAAATATTGCGGAATACTAAAGTTGTTTAGTAACACATTGGGATTGATTTACTTAATTTGTTTGCAAAAATACAAAATTTAACATTTAGTGCAATTCTCACATTTCCTCTTGTGATTTCCTTTGAAGACTCACCATTTTTTGGTCCAGCAGTGGTCCTCTTCCTAATGCAAGTAGATCTAGTTTCATTCATCAACTGCATATTATAACACAGCACAGCACATTACAGTACAAAACAAAACAATAATGTAATTATAAAAATGCCCTTCAGTGTCCAAATATAGTGTAAACATTGCAAGACCTCCTTTTTAAAGTGCTCCATGCTCATAAATCATAAAGTGCCTTAGTGCTCAAATGCCGTTAAGTGATGTGTGACACGTGCCCTTCTTACTGTTTATACTTACTCACCAGATAAGATGGACCCTTGCTAATAAGCATAAAAGTCTAATACACTTTTTTCTGGTGTGGGGTCCTTTCTGACCTTCAATCTTCTTCCGAATCTTCTTCCAAATACCCAGTGATTTGGGGTATATTGCTATAGATGGATGGCATTGCTGCTTGCAACAATAGAAGTTGTGCCTTGAATATTCTTTTGAACTCTGGAGGCCCATTGACAGCAGTAATCTATATATATAAAACTCAACGTGTCTGTGTGTGTATGTATGTATGTATGTATGTATGTTCCAGCATCACGTCCAAACTGCTAAAGATATTAACATGAAACTTGGCACACATGTTACTTATATGTCAGCAACAAACATAGGATAGGTGGTTTAACCCTTACCCACCCCCATTTGCCATGGTCAGGGTTTTTCTTTAAAGTCCCATTCAACTCTATGGGAAATACATGTTACTTCATGTTCCAGCATCACGTCCAAACGGCTAAAGATATTAACATGAAACTTGGCACACATGTCAACTCTATGGGAAATACATGTTACTTCATAACTTCCAAACGGCCGTAGATATTTCGATAACACTTGGTCACATGTTACTTATATGTCCACTTAAACTATAGGATAGTTAATTTATCCCTTAACTACCCCCATTTGTGAGGGTCGGGGTTTTTGTTTAAAGTCCCATGCAAATCAATGGGAAATGTATGTTCCCACATAACATCTGTACGCCTGGAGATATTTCAATAATACCTGGTACACATATTACTTATATGCCAAATAAAAATATATGACAGTTAAATTAACCCTTACCTACACCCTTATATAAAAAATGGGTATATTTATATTACTATGATTTTCCTCCCCAAAAGGTTAAGATAGGAAGACTGGGCAACGCCGGGTATTCAGCTAGTTAAGAAATAAAATTTGTGACGCGGCTATTTATGAAATGTCAAAATTCTCATCTTGTTTAATGGGATAATAATGAAGCTGCTTTGCATGTAGCTATGCCAAACGTATTTTAAAAGGCATTTGTTTTGTACGATCTGAAAATCGCGAATCAACACTCACCAAACTTCTACTAACATGAAATTAGCAGAAGGGACCCAAAGGGTGGCGCTTGAGAAATAAACTACGTCATTATACTCTCATAGTACGTCACTACATTCTTGTTTGTCAAACGACAATTTACGGATGGTTAGAATGCTAGACAAAATCCTGTACACGCCTTTTTGACAAAAATCAGACACTTGGCCGTCCAACGATCAGACCGTGTGTATGAGGCTTTAGACCAATCAATCAAAGGTTTGAACCTTTAGAGCACAACTTCTATGGTTGTAGATCAGAAAGGAGATACCCCCCACCAGAGAAAGATAATTAGACTCCTATACTTGTTTGCAAAGGATCCTTTTCATCTGGTGAGTATGGATATAAGAGGGGCACGGTTCACACATCACTTTGTGATGTTTTAGCACTAAGGCACATTATGATTTTTGAATCATACAGAATTTTGGAGTCCCCACCAATGCTACCTCTGCCCCCCCTCACTGAGTTTTCCGAGGCATGCCGGGACAGGAGGGCTGGAGGCTGGTGTGGTATGAACGATGGAGATGGGGCAGAAGTGACAGTTGGCAGGAGGGGAGAAGGAGGCAGGGAGGTATAGCTCACAGTTAGCTGACATGTCATTGGTTGTTAAGAAGGCAGTGGCCAGCTTCTTAACAACCAATAATTGCCAGCATTTTTTTCATTGCATTTCAGCTATTTGCAGGGAAATCCCGCTGACAGCTGAAAGAACTGAGCCAGAAGGTAAACCGGTACCTGTGCAAATGCTTAGTATCGGCACCGTGTCGGTATCGGTGCAACCCTACTTGTAACCTTAAGGAATATGCTGTTACTGCTGGGATGGTTAAAGGATGTACACATGTACACATGTACTTAACTGTGTTCAGTAAATAATAAAAAAGGCTTCTGTTGTCTCCTAACCTCAAGATGGGGTTTTCCTCTAGAAATGAACAGTGCTAGGTGAGATGGCTTTTGGGGTCCATTGCCATAAGGTCTGAAACAGGTATTGGATGAATTACTTGTTGGTGTCTGTTAGGTCAGTCTGGGTGTGTCCCAGGGTGTGCTCATGTAATTGCACAATAGAGTGGACACCCTGAATAGGGTCCTGTGCCCATAGCACCCTGATAAGCATTGGGAACCATCCTATGTACTTGCAGGAATGAGTTGAACAGTGTGCATGCTCCCCACCACATGGTTAGCTGTACACATGAGGACATGCAGCATACAGTCACTGTTATATTTAATTTCTAAGCCTCACTCTCTCTGTGTAAATTTGCCAGTTGTGTTCCCTCAACTTTGCCCACTATTTTTCTACAAAAAATGGGACATGATTTAAAAGTCAATTTATCTTTTTTATGTTTACAAATGATTTTACAGAGTATAAAGACATAAGAAGCTATGAATTTACAATCCAGTATAGTAATAAAAATAGGTGGTGATAGAGATTCGTAAGAAGTATTAAGGCTAGAACAAACAGAGAAAAAGAACATATCGTTCACAGCCATATCAAAGCTAAATATGGTAGTATAGTTAAAAGAGGAGTTCAGAATGAAGAAAAAAACAAACAGTTATACTCACCTAGCATTTATCCGAGAGAGAGGCTGAGCCAGCTGCCTATCCAGGCATCTAGATGGATTCCAACATTAAATTTGAGATCGATGCAGAGCCTGGACTTGCTGTGACGTCAGCTGACAGTGGACTTTAGCCTGCTGTCAGCTGACACTGGACTTTAGCCTGCTGTCAGCTGAAAATGGGTTTCAGGAGTGCAGAACAAAGTGCACTCTTTTGACCCATGGGAAAAGTAGGGCCAAAAGAACTTTGACCCTACGTCTACTTTAACACCTGCTTACATGCAACCAATACAAAAGATTGAAAGGGATCCTGATAAAAAAAAGGGGTCAAAAAAGGGGGCATATAAGTGTGAGGACTGGTAATACAACTTCCTTTCAAAAACATGTATAGTATTTATGATAGTATGGTGAATTCTCTCTATAATCTATATTAAGACCATGGAACAGAGTCAGATCTCCAGTTTAATAGTTCTATACATAGTAAGTAGCAACCTTTTACAAGGGGCGAGAGACCTCTGGAACAGGCAAAAACAGCAAACATATAGGAAGAAGGAGATTAAGTTGTGTGCCAGCAATTTGAATCTATTTATCTTTTGTAGATCCCAAACATGTAAATGACTGCTTTATTAGTACATCAGAAACTGTTGGGGACACTCACCAAGGAAACTGGTAAAATAGAAAGTTGGGAATATGATTATGCTCTGAACTCATTTATAAATAGTCCTTACTAATTGAAGCAGGAAACCCTGTAGTGCTCCAACGGTGCCAGTTTGTGAAGTTCTTGTAGTTTTTGAAACATATACTGTACATGGTCCATGTGATATGCTATCTTAAACATACCAGTACTTGTCTCTCCTTGCATTTTTGAACTCTTTAATTTGATGCAACGTCCCCCCTTTTTTTTGTTTTCAGAATTTGCATACTCTACGCTGAAATCGACGGAAGCGCCACCTATCGGCCAGCGTAAATATGCGTAAATATGCGTAAATATGCACCTAAGATCCGACGGTGTACTAAGACGTACGTCAGTCGGATCGAGCCCGCATTCAGTCGTATCTTGTTTTGTGGATACAAAACAAAGATACGACGGCGCATCGTAGAACTTACGCGGCATATCAATAGATACGCCGGCATAAGTTCTTTGTGGATCTGGCCCTATATTGCCAAAAGTTTTGGGACACCTGCCTTTATACGCACATGAACTTTAATGGCATCCCAGTCTTAGTCCGTAGGGTTCAATATTGAGTTTGCCCACCCTTTGCAGCTATAACAGCTCCAACTCTTCTGGGAAGGCTGTGCAAGCCAGTCAAGTTCCTCCACCCCAAACTCACTCATCCATGTCTTTATGGACCTTGCTTTGTGCATTGGTGTGCAGTCATGTTGGAACAGGAAGGGGCCATCCCCAAACAGTTCCCACAAAGCTGGGAGCATGAAATTATTCCCTTCACTGGAACGAAGGGGCCCAACCAAAACCCCTGAAAAACAGTCCTTCACCATAATCCCCCCTCAACCTGATAGAATACCTTTGGGATAAATTAGAGTGGAGACTGCAAGCCAGGACTGCTTCTGGAAGAATGGTCAAACATTCCAATAGACACAATCCTAAACCTTGTGGACAGCATTCCCAGAAAAGTTGAAGCTGTTATAGCTGCAAAGGGTAGGCCAACTCAATATTGAACCTTATCAACTAGGATGCCATTAAAGTTCATGTGCAAGTAAAGGCAGGTGTCCCAATACTTTTGGTAATATAGTGTATTTCATAGTACAGTACCTTTAAGATACCATAAATAGGTGTTCTCATATATTAAGCCATAAAATGTTTATATTTGTTGTAGAAAGTCTTGTTAAAAACAAGTACAGACATACATTCATCTAAAAGACATAAAGAAAACCACCACTTTGTAAACCTTGATATTTTTTTTTAATAATAAACATGTTATACTTACTTGCTCTGTGCAATGGTTTTGAACAGAGCAACCCCGATCCTCCTTTTCTGGGGTCCCTTGCTGGTGTCCAGGCACCTCCTCTTTGGCTAGTGTTCCCCTAGGAAGCTGATTCCTAGGGGACACTAATGTGGGCTGCAGTGCTCATGTGAACCTGCCTTCTCTCTCCATTTTTTTTTATTGTGGCTTTTCCTTAGCTGCCCACATATTGTCCAGTGATTGTAAAATATACGTAGATATTATCTAAAATAATATGCTCAAATTTTAATTAAGGATAAAACCTGTTTTGTCTTCTCCCTTACATTATGGCCTAAACAAACAGCTTATGTACTGTCCAACCACTGTTTCATATTTGGGGCTATTGTCTCTGAAATAATTCACTCAAATTATTTCCAGATAAAATCTGTGCCATCCCTTCCTCTTATATTGTGACCTAATCAAGCTGCTCACTCATGGTCCAGCAACTGTAACCTATCAGGGGGCTAGTGTTTCTGAAACAATACATTCATAATAAAAACTGCTTTGTCTCTCTCTTTCTTACATTGCAGCAGTGGCGGAATTATAGGGGTCGCTGAGGTCGCCATGGCGACCGGGCCCCTTGCTGTAGGGGGCCCTCGAGGGCCCCCTGTATACAGTGCTTTGATACACGAGAATCGGAGACGAGCTCCCGTTCCCAGGCCGAGCTGTAATCGGCACTGTGCGGGGAGCTCGTCACATTCATTACAAAGTGAAAGCACATTGAGTGCTCTTTGTCTCCCCCTACAGTGCAGTACCCGGCAGGAAGAGCTGCTAAGGTAAGACTGCCATTGTTTATCTACTGTGTGTGTGTGACTTCCTTTATATAAAAACTTCCACTTTATGTGTTGCATAGCATGGTTAGAGGCAGCAACTTCTTGTCAAGAACAATGCAAGTTACAAACCCAGCAGTGTTTGTGAAGCCAGCCAGACCTGCTGCCAGTGTTAAATGTGCCCCCTGGTAACTTCATAAACAAGCAGTCATTTCCAGGACAAGTGAAACTGGGCAAATCTTCTGGATCAAGCTCCCTTTTCTGGAATAAAACATACCACCATATAAAAAGAGTAGCATTATCAAGTTCCACTATTTGCAAGGCTGTACATCCATGGTCCAATGCATTCTGCTTAGTGTGACCGTTTCCAAAAAGGTACACAGGGAGCCTGTGTGTAAACTATAGGTAGGACATTGGAAAGCATAAAATATAGAACATTTTGTGTGTTCATGTGTGTGTGTGTGTGTTCATGTGTGTGTGTGTTCATGCGTGTGTGTTCATGCGCATGTGTGTGTTCATGCGTGTGTGTGTTCATGCGTGTGTGTGTTCATGCGTGTGTGTGTGTTCATGCCTGTGTGTGTGTGTGTTCATGTGTGTGTGTGTTCATGTGTGTGTGTGTGTGTTCGCGTGTGTGTGTGTTCATGTGTGTGTGTGTTCATGCGTGTGTGTGTGTTCATGCCTGTGTGTGTGTTCATGTGTGTGTTCATGCATGTGTGTGTGTGTTCATGCGTGTGTGTGTGTGTGTGTTCATGCGTGTGTGTGTTCATGTGCATATGTATGTATGCGAGTGTGCATGCCATATGTGTATGAATGTGTGTGTGCATGTGAACATGTATGTATGTGAGTGTGCATGTATGTGTTAGGGGCGGTGCATCGCCCCCCTCTCTCCAGCCACCCCCTGGCTGCGTTTGATGGCACAGTGGCTGCGTTTGATGGCACATTGGTTGCATTTGATGGGCACAATGACTACATTTGATGGGCACAGTGGCTGCATTTGATAGGCACAGTGGCTGCATTTGATGGCTGCATTTGATGGGCACAGTGACTGCGTTTGATGGGCACAGTGGCTGCGTTTGATGGGCACAGTGGCTGCGTTTGATGGCACAGTGGCTGGATTTGATGGGCACAGTGGCTGGATTTGATGGGCACAGTGGCTGCATTTGATGGGCACAGTGGCTGCTTTTGATGGGCACAGTGAGACTGCAATTTTTTTTTTTAAGAATTTTTCAGTTTGCTTGCACCACCCCCCCCCCAAAATGTTGAGCACCAGCCACCACTGGTTTATATATGTGTGCATATGTGCATTTATATATATGTATTTAAACAGTGTATGTGTATGTATGTGTGTTTACATGACCCCCTATACTGTATGTGTACAATCAGAACCGATTTTTTATTTATTTTTTGCTTGTTCATAGTACCAGCAAAAAAATGCTCTTCCACTGAAAAGCAATCCATGTTCAGATCGCTTTTCAGAGGCATTTGACAGCTGGTAAAGAGGCAATGTGTTGCCTCCTGACTGCCTGTTTTAACCCCTTAGGCCGTGTACAGACGACCAAACATGTACGATGAAAGCGGTCCGCCGGACCGTTTTCAGCGTACATGTCTGCCCGGGGATTTCTGTATGGTGGCTGTACTCACCATCATACAGACATCCGCACGTAAACAATACGCGGGGCGTGGCCGCGCCGTCGCCGCGACGTGGGCGTCCCTGCCAGTTCAATGCTTCCACGCATGCGTCAAAGTCATTCGACGCATGCGAGGGATGGCGGGCGCTCGAACATGTACGGTAGGTCTGTACAGACGACCGAACATGTCCGAGCGGGCAGGATTCCAGCGGTCTGTTTTAAAACAAGTCCAGAAATATTTGCCCACTGGAAAAAGGCCCGGCGGGCAAATGTTTGCTGGAATCCTGTCCGCTCGGGCCTACACACGACCGAACATGTCTGCTGAAACTGATCCGCGGACCAGTTTCAGCAGACATGTTCGGTCGTGTGTACGGGGCCTTAAATGCATCATCGCTAAGCTGCAATGCACACAGTTGCAGGGTGGTTGCATTGCAGCCCCATTCACCTAGGGCAGTGATGGCAAACCTTCGCACCCCAGATGTTTTGGAACTACATTTCCCATGATGCTCATGCACTCTGCAGTGTAGGTGAGCATCATGGGAAATGTAGTTCCAAAACATCTGGGTTGCCAAGGTTCACCTTCACTGACCTAAGAGTATACTTCAAGTGTGCCCTGGCTGGAAAAATATTGAGAAACACTGGCATAGAGGAACCAATCTCTCCATTTTCCTCCTGCAGCCGCTGAATGCCTGCGGGAGGGAGAGGAGGAGAAGCAGGGGGAATGGAGAAATCGGTTCCTTTATATGCAACCACCCACTAGCAACCGGGTCCTGTTGTTCCGCCACCGAGCTCGGAGAAAAGAGCCCTGTCCAGGGGGGTCAGGGGGGCCCTTCATGGTTTCTTGCATCGGGGCCCTGAAGGTTCTAGTTATGCCACTGCATTGCAGCCTACTCATACAGCCAACAAACTTTCCAGACACTGTACAATATGTGGGGCTATTGTCTCTGAAATAATGAACTCTAGTTTTTATTTCAGGATATGCTGTCCAGCCACCGTGCAATATCTGTGGCTTTTGTCTCTGATATAATTTTTTATTTAGATTAAGCTTGCCTTTTTGCTCTCTAATATACTGCTGCCTTACTAAGCTGCAGCCACTGTATGGTATGTGTGACAACTCAAGCTCAAATAATACACTTTAAGGCCGGGTACTCACGACCAAACATGTTCGCTGGAAAATGTCCGACGGGCTGTTTCCGGCGTACAAGGCTGCTTTGTCATTTGGCCCGCTGGCTTGTACACACCAGCGGACCATATTTCCCGGCGGACCAGAACGCGTGCACGTAATCCACGTTTGACGTCACTATAAAGGGAAAGGCCAAAGTCAATGGCGACGCCCTCTGTTCCGCTTTTGCTAGTTACGGCTTTGCTCGTGTTAGTGAAGGATTGGTTAGAGCTGATTCGCGCTTCTCGGTCTCCAGGCTTTAGCAGGTAGTATTTTCTGGTTCAGTGCGTGTGCTTGTGGGTACGTAGTTGGCATTCGGGTACAGGCGTGCAGTTCGTTCTGCTTTGCAGTTTCGTACTGTGCGATCGTATCTGTGTGTCGTGCGTTCTTTGCAGGTACCGCTGGATTTGATTGTGCTTTCTGTTGGAGTGTGTTCTTGACTGACCAGCCGGCCGGTTTGAAGCCATGATGGAGCAGCAGCGTAAATTTTCGCGAGTTGGTGCTGTTTATGGGATGGCTGCTGGATATGTTCATTATTCCAGTACTTTGGCCAGAAACAGGGGGCGGAGGCGTTTCTGGACCAAGAATTGGTTGCGCCAGCGTGACCAGTTCTCACATATGCCTCTGCTTAGGGAAATCCAGGAGAATAATCCTAATGACTATAGGAACTTTCTCCGCATGACGGACCCCGTATTCAACAGTCTGCTGGATCTTCTGTCCCCCTATATCACGAGGCAGGACACTGTGATGCGCCAAGCCATCACGGCCGAGCAGAGGCTTATTGCCACGTTGCGGTACCTGGCGACTGGGAGGAGCCTGCAGGACCTCAAGTTCTCGACAGGCATCTCTCCGCAGGCGCTTGGGGTCATCATACCGGACACGTGTGCTGCCATCATTAAAGTTCTGCACGAGGAGTATATTAAGGTAAGTTTCCTCATTTTAACCTCACAATGTGTCTTTAATAATGTGGGAAACTAACATTTTTTTTAATTTCCCAGATATGCTGTGTGTTTAACTTACGTTCCCTTTTCTCCCTATGCATGTTGATATCAGCTTTTACATGTTCTTTTTATTTTGGCCTACCTGCATATTTGGATCTTACCCAATATTAACCTGTCCAGCATGCTATCTTCGGGCCAACCCCCACCTTGCCACTTTATTTGTTTATTTTTTATTTTTTGTTAAAACAGTTTAAACACCCCCCACCCCCCCTTCAAAGTGTTTGTGTCCCCATCAGAGGGCTGTGGAGTCTCTTATTAATTAAGTGGGCCTATTTGTCTTATCTTATCTATTTGTGCCCCGAAATTCTCCCTTCATAATTTGAAAATGCTATTTTAAAAATGTAAAGTTGCACAAGGATGCTTGTAGGATTATGTTAGCAATGTTTATGTGCCAAAGTACTAAATCATTTTTTTTGTTTGTCCCCACAGCTACCCTCCACACCACAGGAATGGCAGTCTGTGGCTTCCCAATTTGCCGAGCGGTGGGATTTTCCTAACTGCGGTGGAGCAATAGATGGGAAACACGTCCGCATTGTGCCCCCACCCCACTCGGGGTCCTTCTATTATAACTACAAGGGTTATCATAGTATTGTGTTGATGGCGGTGGTGTCGGCACAGTATGAGTTTCTATATGTGGACGTGGGGAAGAACGGCCGGATGTCAGATGGGGGAGTGTTCTCACGGACTGATTTCTATGATCGTCTCCAAACTGGTGGTCTGGCATTGCCACCAGATGAAGATAATGTGGAAGGACTTCCGTTTGTGTTCCTAGTGGACGAGGCTTTCGGGCTTGGACCTCACCTAATGCGGCCTTTTCCCCAGAGGACCCTCACCTTAGAGAGGAAGGTGTTCAATTTTCGGTTGTCCAGGGCTCGGAGAGTAGTCGAGAATGCCTTTGGGATCCTCACCAACCGGTTCCGCCTGTTCCTGACATCGATACATTTGGCGGAATATAAATTGAACACCATTATATTTGCCTGCTGCATTTTGCACAATTTTCTACGCAGGCACTCCCAGTCGTACCTACCCCCCATGGGCTCTGAGGCAGGACTACTCTCAGATAACATTCCTGGGCTGGACACTGGTCGCGCTGGCTTGGCCCCCCAATCTGCTCGTGAGGTACGCGACAAATATGTTGAGTACTTCATGGGTCGGGGGGCCATTGCTATGCCAGATCATATTTCTTTCTAATTCGGCCCCCAAAAGAAAGGAATATTCTCAGAACTAATAAATAATTAGACCATTGGACTTTATACAGTTGTTTGTCATTAATGCTTTTTCTCTATTTTTCTGTCTTCCAGGTTCTCTCCAAAAATAGTGCACTTCTAGTGCAAAATTTACTTACTCAGATGTATTAACTAACCACATTTGCACATTATTCACTCATCTACAAACTGGGTATTCAGTCTAGAAATAAGAAGCCACTCATTGTTCAGCTTTTGATGTCATAAATATATTTTTTTAGTTTAGTCCTTTTTCACCAAAAAATTCTTCATTTTTGGATTCAAACATTTTTTTTTAATTTTGTGGTGTAAATATTTGGTTTGAATTTTTTCATTTTTTTTCTTTATTGACAGTGATTATCAAGAATACTGATCGAAACACAATGTAATAATAATTTCAGTGAAAATATACCACAGAATTTTCTGGCTTGTTTCCTATATATCTATATATCTATAGATATATATATCTATAGATATATATATATATATATATATATATATATATATATATATATATATATACACACTTATAAACATATATTTTTACTACTTTTGAACAAAATTAAAGGTTTTAGTTAGTTTGGTTTTCAGTAACCCAGAATAATTTATATGTTTCTAATTTTTGGGGTGTTTTCTAAAATATTTTTTACAATTTTTTTTTCACATTTGCTTGTTTTTTGTAAGAAATGTATTTACATTTAAACATTTTTGGGTAGTGTTTTTCTACAAAACATTTTTGTGCTTTGTATTTTTTTGTGTATATATTTTTTTTATAAATTTTAACACAACCAAAAAATTTGGTTTTTTTATAAGCGAATTATTTTACTTATTTCTTTAGGTGATATTTATTGTTTGTTTTGTGATCTGAAACTGTAAACATTTACAACCAAAACAAGATCAACACCAAAAAAACAAAAAAAATAACAACAGCAGTCAGTCATGGATGGTGTGCTTTCACACTGGAACACGCCAAAATTTCTAAATGCACACATTCAGTGAAAAATCGCCAAATGTCATTGGTTAAACAGACAAATGGCCACATGTGCTATCTGACATCATGGGTGATCAATGTCTGTGTTTTGTGGGAGCAAACCCTTCTTCCTCTCAACTACTTTAGGATCGAGGAGGGGTTTGTACCCACAAAGCACAGACACTAGATAGTCTGTGATGGCAGATAGCACATATTGGCACACTGTGTGTGCATTTAGAAATGTTGGCGTATTGTAAAGTACAAAAATTTAAAATGATTTTGATGGGCGGGGGATGGGCTTTTGTGTTTCAGTCTTTGACACGGCCCATCATGTCAATGATATTTTTGAAATTCTGTTCAATGACTAGCATCCTTTGGCGCATGTTGTCCATTTCCGTGCTGCACTCTGAAATGACATTTCGAACATTCTGCTCCATGACGACCATCCTTTCACGCATATTGTCCATTTCCGTGCTGCACTCCATTACTTGCTGTACAATTATTGAAGCACTTGCACGTGAAAAATGTGCTACACCATCTTCATCCCCTAAAAACAAACAAATTGGCATTCAAAATATGTAAAGAGTTTTCGGCCTATCTGCATATCTTTGGCCCTATTAATGTTGGGGTGACACTGACCTGATGGCCTGATAATTTCCACATCCACAATTTCACAATCTTCGATGACTCCTCCTTCTTCCACCACCTCAGCCTCATCCTCCACGACTCCTCCATCTTCTTCCAGAACTCCTTCTTTATCCATCAATACCCCTTCAAAATCACGCAATTCTGCTTCGTCCAGTTCCGCCTCATCTTCACCGAATTCTAAATCCAGAGTTAAGTCTTCCTCCTCTCTTCCTTCCACATCCTCCTCTCTTCCTTCCACAGCCTCCTTCTCCTCCACATGTGGAGGTGTTTGATTTTGTGGGTGTCTGGCCCTCTCTGCCTCCTCCAATTGCTGGCGTCTTCTTTCCCCTATAAGAAATAATCAAAAACAAAAGGTATACTCATCAGCACACTGATATTGTATATCATAAATCACACACATTGCATAGACGAGACATTTATGATGATTTATGTTTGTTTCTTCTTTCAGCAATCCTACATTTTTGGCGTAGTTCTAGGCCAAGCTCTGATCCTGCCCCTTTTTTGCAAAGAAGTGACACACATGGATGTCCCCCCAAAACAGTAATTCTCGTCGACCCTCCAAATAAATATCCTTTGATTGTTGAGACACAGGTGCTTTGCATTTCCAGATGTTAAAACATCAGCTTTATTTGCATTTTGGAGAATGAATCTTGTTTGCCTGTCACATTCACTCAAGTAAATTTCAGTGATTTTGCTATGCAAAAATGTTTGCAAACAAAGTTTGGGGCCAGTCAGCCATGTCCAGGTGTGTTGTTCCTGGACTAACCTCGCATTTCTGCGAAACAATGTCATATTACGCGTGTTACTATTTCACAATATTTGGTAAAGGTTGTTATTTGACATAAACACAATACAGTATCTACACGTGTTCAAAAGTACAAGCAGGCCAAGGAGGCAGATGTCAAAAACTACATATCAAAACATTAATGCAGACATTCCCCCCCCCCCCCTTAAATAATATGGACTTACTTTTACGCAGAATTTTGAGTATCTTCTTCATGTGATGTGGCTCCCTCAATTTTAAATCGGACCAACGCTTCCGGAGTTGCTCCTTGGACCTGGTGACACCAAACATTCTCCTCATTCTCCTTGCCACCTTGTCCATTATGTGTGACTTTCTACGGTTCGGTGTTTTGTAGGGCCCACATTCACCATCATAATCCTTCCTCCTCATGATGTAAACCAACTCCACCATTTCTTCAAACGCCATATTAGTGGCTTTATATCTTTTAGGCCTGGATCGGGACGGTCCTGCCTCTGTCCCTTCACTTGCGCCATGAGAGCTCCGTGCCCGCTCGTGTGACATCGCCATCTTTCCTTCCCACAGAGATTAGGGGCATGGAAACGAGGAAATGTCCCGTCATGGGCGGAGATGAGGGCAGGGATTCTTGCATATGCGGAGTGTCGCGAATGCCAACAACGTATTGACGTAGGTTACACGGAGAATATTCGCGCGATTCCAGAACCTACACAGTTAACGCCATATTTACATTTTCAATTGATTAGGGGCATGGCAAAGGTGACGAGGGCGGCGTTTCATACATACGCGGAGTGGATAAAAGGCGCATGACGTGATTACGTAGGTTACGTGTTAATTCATCGAGCGTAACAAACGAGGATTTTGAGAGAGGCAGGTAAGAAATTTAAACATGGGATCAGCAGCGGGCTATAAAATGTAGAGCCATGGGATGGGGGTTTGGTCTGTTGGTTGCACAGTTTTATTAAGCTATTATGTCTCTTGGATACCAGAATGTGATTTTCGTACCCAAATGCTTTTGTAGACATCACAAAATATAGATGTCAAAAATTCTGTAACTCATTACCAATTATGTAGGGTGTATTCAGATCAGGCCAAGTATTGTTCTGTGTTGGTTGGACAGAGGACATTAGGAAGTGTCTTTCATGTAATCAATGCTGAGGGGCAGGATATCTACACATGCAATAGTGCCTTGATGAATGCTGTCATTTGTAATAATTGGGTATGGTTGTAGATTTCTATTATTTCCTGCAATGGAACCAAAGGGGCGGCATGTATTAAAAAAATGTTAGCTACAACCAACCAATGGGGCAGAGCTGGCCAGCATTTTGTAAACAAGAGACACTGTGTTTGTATTTCTATATAGGTCCTACTTTTTTAACAACATATTCTATCAATGTAAATGCTGAGCCTTTTTTAAATAGTGTTTTTGGTTTCTTTTTCTTTTTGTAATCTAGACTAAAATTACAACTTTAATAATTTACAATGGATCTACTGCAGACCCAAGACATTATCCAGCATTTGCTGGATAAATTTAGAGAAATGCCCATCCTGTGGGATTCAAAGCAGGACCATTATCATAACAAGGACATATACGAGCGGCAGCACTTGAACAGCTAGCAGCATACATGAGGACATGGGTGCCAGAATGCAGTGCCTACATGGTGAAGGATAAACTTGCCAACCTCAGGGGCACATATAGGAGAGCGTACAAAGCTCACCAAAAGCAGCTAAGATCTGGAGCAGCAGCAAGACCACCAAAGGAACCCAAGCTATGGTATTACAACCAGATGTCTTTTTTGCGGGATCAACTGGAAGGCAGGCCATCTATGTCAAGTCTGAATCCCAGCCTTCCCTCCACGCTACCTTCCAGCGGGACTTCCCCAGATCACCACAGCCCTGCAGAGTCGGATGAAGAGGGCCTGGCTGACAGAGAGGCAGATCTGCGCCTCTACGATGATGAGGTATAGTAGTTTCATAACTATTTATGGAATAATATTAATTCTTGTTTGATTCTTGACTTGATATTGGTTAATAAAATACAAGCTGGGAAGCAAAAATCAAAATTCGTGGGCAAACAAATAGGTGTCAGGCAAATAAGAAGATTCAAGCATGAAAATGTGAGTGATTATATTTATAAATATATTACAACATGTCCCTTTTTTTAACACAGGAAGAAGAGACCAGCCAGGAGGTGGCAGATCCTCTCCTCACTGACAGCCAGGCCGAAGGGGTCAGTGGCAGCCAGGAGGAGGCCGGGCCCAGTGGCGTTCAGCAGCTCCCCAGGACAACCACCACCAGCCAGGCTCCTCCCCTCCATATTAGGCCACCAGGCCGAAAGAAGAAATTGGGGGCAGTGGAGGAAGCCAGCCTCCAAATGATTAGGGAGGCGAGTGCCATCATGAGGGCCCCCCTCAACCCCACTGAGGCCTACAGTGCCTCCCTGGCACACGAGCTAAACAAAGGCACGGAGGAGCAGAGGCAACTGGCAAAGGGCGTGATCAACCAGGCCCTTTGGTGGATGGAGAGGGAGCTGCTGACCAGAGACACTGGGCTATGTGACCCGGCCCGGCTTGCTGAACACCATCCTCCTGCTGCCACATCATCCCCACCTGCAAGGGCCCAGGGAAGACCCGCTGGAAGGCAGCCTGGAAGGAAGGTTGCAAGGAAGAGGAGACGTTGATTCCCTGCCTTCCATTTGATCCCCCACAAATGGCATCTTGTTTGGACTACCACAGCTTGGGTTCCTTTGGTGTTATGTGCTGCTGCTTCAGATTTTAGTTTGTGTGCCTCCTGAGGTTGGCTAGTTTAGCCTTCACCATGTTTGACAATGCAAGTTTGCATGTATTTTGCTAGCTGTTCAAGTGCTGCCATTCTGTTTTTGTTCCTTTTTATCATTTGCTAAAATAAAAGTGTTTTTGTTTAATTTAAAAACGTGCCTATTGTTTGTAATACTGTGGGGATTATTTTAGGCATCAAACATTACAAACAAATGAAATGTTTCATCTAAAAAATTCACTAACTCATGTGGGGGGGGGGGGGCATTTGGTGTGCCAACATGGTAGACTATTTAAACAACCTTCAAAATAATCCAGTTAAATAGACAAACAAAAGCAAAATCCTAACAATTTGCTATTAAAAAATTCAAAATGGTGACATAACTATAAACACATAAAAAAAGTGGCAAAGATAAACATTAAACCAAAAAAAAAAAATAATATACATGTGGAGGACCACTAAAAATATGATACGTCGGGCCAATAAAAGATTGCTAAAATCTTACTACATCCCAGCCAACAAATGTCACTTTTCTGTATGGAACAACTCAGTTGAAATAACATGAGCTAAATAAATGATTATTTCTAGCAAGAGAAGAATGAATAAAACGACGGCATCAACTGTTGTTTATTGTGTGGTTTGCTTCAGTGTTCTATTGCTAGAATTAATCTTCCTATTGACGAATGTGCCATATCCCAAACAAACGTGAGTTTTACCTGAACGAGCGCTCCCGTGGCCTCATTTAGTCTGAGCATGCGCTGGGTTTTTGTACGTTGGTTTTGTGTACTCACCACCAAACATGTCCGTTCGGACAGGATTTCAGCGGACGGTTTTAAAACAAGTTTGGAAATAAATGTCTGCTGAAAAACGGCCCGGCGGGCAAATGTACGGTGAAATTCTGTACGCTCGTAACTACACACGACCAAACATGTTTGCTGAAACTGGCCCGCGGACCAGTTTCAGCAGACATGTTTGGTCGTGTGTACGGGGCCTAACAGATAATGAATTCTGATTTTTATTGCAAGACAAAATCTACATTGTCTCTTTCAATTTATTTCCTATTCAAGTGCTCTAATGCTAGCCAATTTCTACCAAATGCTACAAACACACATTGGAATATTTTGGAAATGTTTGGGTATATGGGGATGGGACAGTGTTTGGGGATTGTGGGTTAGTGGTTTTCAAGTGTTTTTGTATTTTTTGTACAACCTGTTTTGACATTTTATTAATTTCTTAAAACACTACAGTACTGCAGGTACTGCAAAAAAAAGAAGCTCACAAACTATACTGTTAAAATGTATTTCCTATAGCTTTTAGATCTGTTGTGGCTGCTACTTTCACCATTCAATTTAGGTGTTGCAGCCAAAACTACTTAAAAATTACCTTTTTCTCAAGATTTGATAATCCATTTGCGCTGCCACTGTTGTATTTTAGAAAGGCAATAAAGCAAAAGTAAAAAAAAAACAATTACCGTATATACTCGAGTATAAGCCGAGTTTTTCATCCCTTTTTTTAAGGCTGAAAATACCCCCCCTTGGCTTATACTCGAGTCAGTGTACCTGAAGGGCAACGGGTGTCAATTTTTCAAAAGTCACGGCTTCCTCCTGGTCGCGTTCCGTGATAGGTGTTTGACACTGTGTTCAGCTACCGCCTATCATGGAGGTCCTCTCATCCTTTTTTTTTTTTAAATCAGAAAAATTATTTATTGTGCCAAAAAATATAAGACATGAAATCAGGTACATGAATAGAGATCAACATTCAGAGCATTGTACAAAGCATCATCACACAGATACTAGTGCCATACACGTGCCAGAACCGTAGCACCTGAAGAAAAGACATTGTTGTTAATAGCACAATTAACACAGTGTCGAGAAGGCGAGAACCGCCTCACCCTCCCACACAACCAAACACTTGGCCAACGGGCCATGCCCAGAATTCCGCGTTCCACACTCTGCCCAAATAATTGTAACCACTGCCTGTCCTTGGTGTGCATTCTCGTATCCACCTTATAATGTTCATTATCACAGACATTGCTATAGACACTCAGATTCTAGTCCCGGGGGGAGAATGTCACCTACATTTGCAACAACCGAGTCATAATCAATCTCGGAGGTGCCAGTCCAGGCGTCTCCAGCCAGGGCTGCCAAATGGAGTTGAATTTCTTGGACGCATTTCTGTGCTGATATGTATAATGTTCCCTCACAATAATGAGGTTCACTTGGTCTATCCACTGTTTTTTAGTCGGGACATGCGGGGACAACCAAAATCTAGCTATCTGTTTCCTTGCTAGATATAAAAGCCTGATCACTGCGATATTAACTGGAGGAGGGTATACCTCTTCATCCACCGCACCCAATATGCATATCAATGGGTCCAGCGGGACCCTAACCTGGAACACCGAGGAAACAACCTCCGTGACACTCCTCCAGAACCGATGCAGCTTGGGACAGCGCCACATTAGGTGAATAAGCGATCCTTCCTCCCCGCATAGCTTGGGACACAGAGAGGAGTCCCTCCTGCCCCATCGGAACAGCTGAATGGGTGTGCGGTAGACCCTGTGCAACAGAAACAGGTGAGACAATCTATGCGATTGTGAAACTGAGGTCAAAGGCCCTGCTTGTAAACAGGATTCCCATGTCTCACCGTCAATGTCCCCCAGGTCCTCCGCCCAGCCTCTCCTACATGGTAAGGTCCCTGAATTTTGTATGGACGACAAAAGGGAGGAATACACATGAGATATCATGCCCTTTTTGTCTTTACCATGGAAAACATCTGTTATCAGCCTGTGACTGGATAGTCGCAAAACAGATGTCCGACCCTGGGCCTGTAAAGCATGTCTGAGCTGTAAGTATCTGTAGAATTGATGTCTAGGTAAATCAAACTCATTTTGTAGGTCTTGAAATGACTTAAGTGTGTCATTATGGTAGATCTGAGCAATATTCTGAATCCCTGCTAATTTCCAGGATATAAAACCCTCAAGACTGGACACTTCTGTCAGATTTAGATTATCCCACAAAGGGGTGTCCGCAAGAAATCCCGAAACGCCCACAGTCGTCTTAACCACGGACCACAGCTTTCCAAGGAGGACAACCGTGGGTGCTGCCCGTGGAAGGTGTGGGAACCCAGCCTCCAAACAAGCCAAAACCGACGCATTCGCGGACCCACCCCGCAACAGCATGTCAATGGAGTCCCTGCTATTAATCCGCCCCATACCACATAGGTGCTGCATTTGGGATGCCAAAAAGTAAAATTTAGGATTGGGTACAGCAGCACCCCCTTGGTCTTTGCCGTATTGCAGTGTAGACAAACGGATACGGGCGACTTTCTTTTTCCAGATTAATGATCTAAACAAGGAATCAATCCGGGTAAACCACCGACGGGGTATCCACTGAGGGGAGTTATGCATAATGTATAGAAGCTGGGGGCCCCACACCATTTTAATTAAATTGATTCGTCCTATCACGGACAGCGGGAGTTTACACCAGGTATTACAAGTCGACTGCAAGCGCTTAAAAAGGGGTAGTAAATTCTCTTCTAAATATTTCTGTGAGTTTACTGATACCTGAACCCCCAAATACTTGAAGGATTCCACCACTTGTAGGGATCCTGCAACCACTGGCAGCGACCCGATTGGGCCATCCACGGGCAAAAGAACGGACTTGCTCCAGTTAATCGAGAAACCCGACAAGGAGCCAAAATGTTGGATCAACTCCATAGCCGCCGTGAGGGAAGTGCCTACATCTCCCAGATACAATAGGGTATCATCCGCATAGAGTGAGATCTTCTCTATGTGTTCGCCTCTCTGAAATCCAGCTATCGAAGGGGAGGACCGTACTAACGCCGCCAACGGTTCCAGGGCCAGTGCAAAAAGCAGGGGTGACAAGGGGCACCCCTGCCTTGTGCCTCTATACAAAGGAAAGGGGTCCGTGAGGTCCCCATTCACCCGTAGCCTAGCCGTGGGGGCAGCATACAGCAGGCGTACCCATTTGATGAAATTCTTGCCTAACCCAAAGCGATCCAAAACCTTCCACAGATAGGGCCATTCGACGCTGTCAAAAGCTTTGGCAGCGTCTAATGACATGATCGCTCTCTGTCCTTCATTGTCAGCAGGTATCTGTAAGTTCAGGAAAAGGCGCCTAATATTAATAGCCGTAGATCGGGAGGGGATGAAACCCGACTGATCAGTGTGTATGAGTTTATTTATAACTTTTGCTAATCTTGTGGCCATCACTCTGGCCAATAGCTTAACGTCAGTCGTCAATAATGATATAGGTCTATAAGAATCTGCCCACTGGGCATCTTTACCCGGCTTCAGTAGCAGTACTATTATGGCCTCGTTCATAGATTGAGGCAGGGAGCCTCGGTCAAATGCATCTACGAATACCTCTTTCAACAGGGGTATCAGTCCATCTGAGTATCGCCCATAAACCTCCGCCGGCAAGCCATCCGAGCCCGGAGACTTACCGGGAGAGGAGAGCGCCAAAGCTTCCAGCAACTCGTCGGCCGTGAGCGGCGCATTCAACTGCGCCACCTCCCCGGCCGACAGACGCGGGAGATGACATTGGTCCAAAAAGGAGGAAATTTCCTCCCTCGTGGGCGAGACCTTAGAAGAATACACATCAGCATAGAAATCTTTAAATGTGGATAGAACATCTACATGGGATGACACCGTTATCCCCGAAGCATTGTTAATTGATTCTATATGGGCCGAGCCCCTCTGTGAGCGTATCATCATAGCGAGCATGTGCCCAGTGCCCTCCCCATCCTCAAAGTATTTCTGCTGAAGGAAAAATCTTTTGTTTTCAGCTCTAGATAAAGTCACATGTTTAACCATATTCTGAGCCTCATTCCACGCTCGTTCGGTATTCTCAGAGGGGGAGTCCACATAGGCTGACTTAGCCCTCTTTAATGGTATTAATGGATCTAATAAACTGACCCCTCATGAAGGCCTTTAGGGCGTCCCAAAGGACACCAAGCCCCGTGGAGTGTCTGTTAATTCTAATAAAGTTCACAAGTTCAGTGCGAATGGGATCTGGGGTTGGAAACAGCGACATCCAAAATGGATTAAGCCTCCAGCAGGTACGCTTAGTACTGTTAGATACAAGTAGCTCTATGCATAGAGGTGAATGGTCGGACACAGTCCTAGCCTCGTACCTTGCGGACGAGACCAAGGGAAGCATTTCACTGTTACCCAAGCCCAGATCAATCCTGGATAGACCCCTATGCGAGGCCGAGTGGCATGAGTAACATTTCTCCAGTGGGTGGGCTAACCTCCAGACATCCCTCAACCCCAGCTCCTGCAGAAGCCGAGCAAAAGGCGTCTGGTCCCCTCTCGGGGTAGTCGCCACCGCCCCGGAAGAGAACTTATCAAGTCTGGCACATAAGAAATTATTGAAGTCCCCCACTACAAGAGCAGGGATACCTGGGTGTCGTGACAGAAAGGTAGCCAGGGTCTTAATGACCTCTACTGAGAAAGGGGGTGGTATATACATGTTAGCAATTATGCACTGCCTACCGTGCAACGTGCAAAGCAAAAAAACAAAGCGACCCCCAGGGTCTATAAGGGAGGAGGTAAGGGCAAACGGGACATTCACACCAATAAGCGTACTAACCCCTCTGGCGTATGACGAGAAGGTAGAGTGATACTGATACCCATATAGTCTAGGGGAGAACAGTGATTCCTGATCCCGGAGCATATGGGTCTCTTGTAAGCACACCACAGAGGAACTCAAACGCCTAAGCACATGACCCACTGCCAAACGCTTCACTTTATCTCCCAGACCTCTTACATTCCAACTAGTTAGTATACACTGCGTAGCCATTTCTTATACTCATAAATAGTTGTAACAGGTACAGTAGAAATGCATACTAAGCAAAGCAATCCTGGCAGCCCCATAAGTAGTAAGGATCTTTCTTCCTGGGTAAAAACTAGTACAAAAAAATAATAAATTGGGGCAAAAAAAAATAATAATATAAGAGAACATGTCCATGACTGTGGTAAGTGCAGCAGACAGAAAAACATCTTCCTGATGACCAAGTCCAGGCACCTTGGGCATAACCTGTGAAGGCAAAGGTTAGGCAGACTGCGGAGACGTCGTCCAAGTGGACGAATGTTAAACTCAAAAAACTTCAAATATAGAAAAAAACGTAAAAAACAAATAAAGAACCATCGTGTCCACGAGGGACCCATTTCTAGGGGGCTAAGTTCACTAGCCAGCATAAAGGCCTCCGCAATTAGCAGGTCTTTTATCGGGGTGGAGTAGTACTTATCCAGACAGTGTAAACACTTCCCGTGGAAACAGTCCTCCGCCTTGGTAGAGTAGTGAAATGAAACATCGTTAGCGACCCTCCGGCAGACAGTCTGGTCGGCAAACACACATCAGACAGGCATCCGTCACTCATTCCTGCGTCTTCTCCCCTGCTCTTCTCTCAAAGACCTTTCCTCCCTATCCATCCACTGCATAGCCTGGGCGGGTTTCTCAAAAAAATGCACTTCATTCCTGGCCACCACTCGCAGCCGGGCAGGGTATAGCATGGCATATTGCAGTTCAAGGAAGCGCAACCGCTTCTTAACATCATTAAATTGGGCGCGCTGTTTCTGCACCTCTGCCGAAAAGTCTGGGAATAGGGAGATCCTGGAGTTGTCTATCACTAACACATCTCCCAAAGTGCGCGCCTTAGACAGAATGACATCCCGGTCCCTATAGTGTAACAGTTTAAACAGGAACGCCCGGGGGGGATTCCCAGGGGGTAGAGGCCTTAAAGGGACACGATGTGCACGCTCCACTGCGAACATATTGGAGAAGGATTCTTTGCCAAATTTTTCTAATAACCATTGCTCTATAAACGCAACCGGGTTTTTCCCTTCCATCCTCTCAGGGATTCCAATAGCTCTCACATTATTGCGGCGCATTCTGTTCTCAAGTTCATCAATTTTTGCCGCATGTTTGGCGACCATCAATTGTTGAGCATGGGCCTCTCGCTGCATGGGAGCCAGGTCGTCCTCTAGGACACTTACACGGCCCTCAACATCAGTGGTGCGATCCCGCAATTTCTGCATGTCTTGCCGCATAAAAGACATTTCAGCCTTTACCCCTTTAAGCTCCGCAGCTAGGTGTGACACCGAGGTGTTACAGGCCGTGATGGCGGCAAAGATGTCCCTTAACGTGGGCTCAGGCCCGTCCGAGCCTGAGGCCTCAACCGATCCCTGCACGGGGGATCCCGGTGAGATACTCACTGCGTTCCATGGCAGCACTGGCGCGGATGGGTCCTCCAAGGGCACTGTGTCGTCGGCATCTGACTGGGAGCCGCTGCGGTTGTCCTCGGGTTCCCCAGGGACCCCCAGCAGTTCAAAGGTATTGATCGGGGAGAACAGCTTCTGGGCAGCCGCCCTGTACTTCTCCTTCGCCGACTGTGCGGCGCCGCCATCTTGGCTCACGTGGGCCGGGGCCGTGCGGCCTGCAGGATTCCGTCGGGACATCGCTCCGGAGCCGGGATGGAAGCCTCCAAGGGTGCTCGGTTCAACCGGGGGTGCTGAGGTAGCAGGCAGGATCGATGGCGAGTCACAGGGGACTCGCTAACAGGATAAACGAACAGAGTTTCGGCGGAGCTCACAGGACGTGCGACCGTCTACATCCCTAGCCAAGCCACGCCCCCGTCCTCTCATCCTTGGACTCAGTTTCCCAGCAGACACTGTGTTTAGAGTTCCGCCTAACACGGACATCCTCTTGTCCGAGGATGAAAGAAGGTTTGTGATTGGCGGAACACTGAACACAGTGTCTGCTGGGAAGCTCAGTCCGAGGATGAGAGGACCTCCGTGATAGGTGGTAGCGGAACACAGTGTCAAACACCTATCACGGAACGAGACCAGGAGGAAGCCGGGACTTTTGAAAAATGGATGCCCGCAGCCTGTCAAGAATTCAGGACTACTTTCCATATAAGGTATATCTTAAAAAGGTGTATGGAATTGTATTCCAAATATCCAAGTACACCGGGTGCTGTAAACGTCCATAGCTTTCCTCTACCTGATCCTTTACACATCTTGCCTCCTATGCAAATGTAAAGGGTATTTTATGAGATCAATTAAGAGATCTCCCTTGTTCAGAGAAGATTGTGTGTTTTGCGACTGCAAATCGTAAAACACAGGGAGGCGTGCAAATGGGCATTGATGACCCTCTTTTCCGCTTACAGTAGCTGCTGCATTTCCCACCCTTGGCTTATACTCGAGTCAATACGTTTTTCCATTTTTTTGTGGTAAAATTAGAGCCTTGGCTTATACTCGGGTCGGCTTATACTCGAGTATATATGGTAACCATCCAAAGTATAAGATGTAAAAATACTTTGCTACTGACACTGTCCTCGCCTCACAGCACTGTTTATATAACTATAGTACTGTAGTTTTAGGCAGGTGTGAAGATAGCAGACTGGGGTTTCAAGCTTTGCTGTTTAAGTTCTTTTGAATAAGCATAAAGAAATTTGAAATGTGGTCGGCCAAGGAAACTTAATGCAGCAGATGAAAGACACAATCATGTTTACTTCCCTTTGACATTGGAAGATGTCCAGCAAGGCCTTAAGCACAAAGCTTAATGAGACCCAGATACACCCATCTACTGTTCAGAGAAGTCTGACCAGAAGTGGTCTTCATGGAATAATTGAGGACAAAAAGCCATAACTGTGGAAACAAGGCTAAGTGACTCAACTATGCACAAATACATAGGAACTGAGGTGTAGAGAAATGGGAGCAAGTGCTTTGGACTGATGAGTAAAATTTTGAAATATTTGGCTGTAGCAAGAGGCAGTTTGTTCACCGAATGGCTGGAGAATGGTACAATAATGTCTGTCTGCAGGCAGCAGTGGAGCATGGTGGAAGTTCCTTGAAAGTTTTGGGCTGCATTTCTGCAAATGGAGTTGGAGCTTTGGTCAGGATCAATGGTGTCCTTAACCTCCCTGGCGGTATGATTCTGTCTGGAATTACGTACCAAAAGCGGTACAATTATTTTGTAAGGAAATTTGGCGTTTTATACTGTAGGCCTCTAATTTTTAGAAATAACTCACTTAAATCTGACCAAGCAAGAGTCTTGTAGGCATCCCGGGTATGATTTTTTTTTTAAAACAAAATTATAAATTATAATATAATAAATAATTATAAATAATTATAACAAATAATAATATAATTATAATAGAAATTATTCAATAATGTAATGAACTCAAAATCACTGAAATTTGCTCAGTTGCAGAATTGTCGCTGTCATTATTTTTTTTTTTTTATGACGAATTTCCCCACAAATCGCTATCGCACAATTCTGCAAGTGATTATAATTTATTATCGCTGTTTTCTAGCTGATCTAAAACCATTTTTGACATAAAGGGACACTTTTGGACAATCTACAGTTTTTAGGCAGAAAGAAAAAAATTTATTATATAAAATGACATGTAGGACACTGGGCAGACCACTAGCGACAAGGGGGGTGTGTATTTTTTACATACAGTACTGTAATCAATAAGATTACAGTATACTGTATGTAAAGTGTTTGTTTACTTTTTTTAATTTGGCGCCGTTCTCCGTTCCCGTGCGTCGTAACGTCGCAGGGAACGGAGATCGGCGGCACACGGGGACACTGTGAATCGAGCGAGGAGGTCCCGCTCGCTCACACAGCGGGGTGGCATCGCTGGATCCAGGGACAAGGTAAGTAACTTGCCTGTGGATCCAGCGAGAAGGTAAGCCGCACCGCTGCACACTCTGCACGTCCACCCCGAGCGTGACTCGGGGATACCGATCTTAGCATAAAAAATCCACCCCGAGTCACGCTCGGGTTTACCGCCAAGGGGGTTAATGATGAAAAATATCATGCCACACCAACAGGGAGGTGTGTGATTGGCCCCAGATTTATTCTGCAGCAGGACAGGCGGCTAACTGCATGACCCCACACATACATCCAATGTGATTAAGAACTTACCTGCTTTGTTCCTACAAAAACTGTGTGCAAGTGTTACTGGAAGAATTGATGTTTTGAAGGCAAAGGGTGGTCTATTGGTTTGATTTTGATTTCTATTCCGTTCATTTACTTTTTGTTTTTTTACACCTGCTTAAAACGTTTGCAAAGTATGCAGTAGTGTGTGTATATATACAGTACTCAGCATAAATGAGTAAACCCCTTTTGAAAAGTAAGATTTTAATCAATATTTCAATGAACAAAAAACTATTTCCAAATTGTTGACAGAACTGCATTTTATAGAGCATTTGTTTACATAAAGGAATGGTAATTATGTAGCTAAAGGGAACAAAGTCTTCAGTTTTACTCAAATTGGAGTCAATAGACCTATCAACAAAAATGACTACATCTAGTCAGAGCTTTTTTCCTCAGAAAATAGGTGCAGGAACTCAACCACGACCCGTTCAGATTTCACGAACAGTAGGAGGGTCTTAAAGGGGCATTAAATACCAGAATTGCATTACATACAGAGTGCAGAGTTCAGGGGGTTACAAAGCTGTCACTTGTAAACACAGAAACCAGACTTCTGTGTTTACAAGTGATTGTGGTGAGCAGGCACCAAAGGGTCTGAGCCAGAGGTGGTGGAACTGAGTTCCCCCAAGTTCCCCCTGAAAAAAAGCCCTGCATCTAGTATTTTGTATGACCTCCATTATTTGTAAGGACAGCACAGCTATGAGAAAAGATTAGAGGAACTGAATTTATTCACTCTTGAGAAGAGGAGAATAAGGGGGGATATGATCAACATGTACAAATATATAAGAGGTCCATACAGTGAACTTGGTGTTGAGTTATTCACTTTACGGTCAACACTGAGGACAAGGGGGCACTCTTTACATCTAGAGGAAAAGAGATTTCATCTCCAAATACAGAAAGGTTTCTTCACAGTTAAGCCCTGTATACACGATCGGTCCATCCGATGAGAACATAAAAATCGTTTTTTTAATATTTTTGGGGGATATTTTTTATACCAAAAAGTAAAAAACATTGCTTTTTTTTTTTTAAATTGTGCTTTATGTTTGTTTATAGCGTAAAAATTAAAAACCACAGAGGTGATCAAATACCACCAAAAGAAAGCTCTATTCGTGGGGAAAAAAAGAAAGTCAATTTTGTTTACAAACCACGTCGCACGACCGCACAATTGTCAGTTAAAGCGGTGCAGTGCCAAATCACAAAAAGTGCTCTATTCACGAACGGGGTAAATTCTTCCGGGGCTGAAATGGTTAAAGTTTGTTTTAATAGTACATTGAGAGACATTTTATAGGCCACCTACACCAGGCACAGTTTTTTGCACCATCTGCATATTTGGAAAACCCACAGCACTCTGATGTCAGGTTGGGATTTTAACGTATGACCCTAGTGCTGCTAGGCAGAAGGGCTAACCACAAAGCCACCATGCTGCCCATAGTACCACCTAGAATATATAGTAGTACCATGATTCATAAATTAAAATATATAATTCTAAATATTCTAATACAATTTGAATTAAACATTACATTTTTTTGTCATATACTAGATATATACCTATAATTTTTATAGATACATTTAACATTAGAAAAAATATGCATTACTCTGTAACAATGCATTCGTTTTACAGAACACTACAAAACAGGAAAGAAAATTAATATCTTTACCATCAAAAGTAGGCAAACTTGCCAATTGTTTCATTTTACACACAAGCGGGATCTTGGCTAAATCCTGCAGTTTTGCGCTTTCCCTAGGGACCACATTTAGCATTTTCTATTATGGAAAAGTGACTATCCTGACATTTACTAATAAGTGTTCACCTAATTGATGGTGCTTCTTCGTTCTCAACATTAAAGTCTTAAGCCCTGTACACACGCTCGGTTTTCTCATCGGTAAAAAGTCCGCCGAGAAAACCGAGGGGAAAGCCGAGAACCCAGCAGGAAAACTGCCATGGAGCTTTGGCCGGGAATCCCGGCCGTGTGTATGCTCCATCGGCACTGCCTCGCAGTGTTTCCCATAGGTAAGTAATAGCTCTGGCGGGAAAAAAAACGCCGGGAATCCCAACGGGAAAATTGAGAGCAGGTTCTCGATTCCTGGCCGTTTTCCTGATGGAAAAACTGCGAGGAAGCATACACACGTCTGTTTTTCCTGCCAAAAGCTCTCCTGGCAGTTTTCCTGCCAGGAAAACTGGCCGTGTGTACGAGGCTTAAGTTGTTTTTATTAGGTGCAATTAGGAGTCTAACATCTATTGCTTCTCCTTATTCTTAGTAAATGAACCCAATGGTGTCTAAAATGAGCATGTACAAAATCCAAGGAAAAGTCATGTTCCTGTGCAGGGAACTTATTCATCCTGTCCTGTGTAGGACTATTCCTCCTCCTTAGCAATTAATAGCAGAATAGCTAGGGCTATTCTTTCAATTAGCATGATCTAATGGAGGGGAGGGGCAACGACTAAAAAATAGTAAGGTTGATGAGTACCTGAGATTTCCTTGATTGTACAATAAATGATCTCACTTAAAAAAAAAATTGATTATGTTTCATTACTTTATAAAAGAAGTTCATTTTAGAATAATTTGCTGCTTTTTAATTACACGGGCTATCATCTTTAAACCAGTAAATTGATTTTCTTGATAATGAAATTACACAGATGATGGACACAGCTTAAATTCAGTTGATTGTATAACTGGACAGAAGCTTGAGCATGCAGCAATTTCCTCTTTTAGTTAACTAATTTGCTGTAGCAAATCAAATTAGTCACGGCAAATGTAAGTGGCTTTAAATGACATTGTGGAAATGTTACATCAACTTAATTGAGGCAGCATGGTCGGGTTGTGGGAATTAAATGAGCGTTTTCTGTAAACACATATATGTTTAGAGCACGGAGGGTCACTAAACGCTTTTTAGTGATGCACTGCTTTCAGTATTTCCTGTGGTTATCCACTTCTCATTGTAACCCGAGGAAGTTTATGAGCTTCTAACCTAACAAAATCAAAAGTCATAGTTTTGTAATCTGATTGGTGTGTTTAGAATAAGTTATATTAGCAATTTGAAAATATGATGAAATATATTTTGATGGAGATGAATTATGCTAATTTTGTAATATATACAAGTTACAAGTTAACCACTTCAGCCCCGGATCATTTGGCTGCAAAATGACCGGCCACTCTTTGCGATTCGGCACTGCGGTGCTTTAACCACTTGCCGTCGCCGCACCGTCGAAATACGTCCACAAGGTGCCTCTCCTAGGCGAGATCACGTTATATGACGTCCTGCCTATTAGCCGCCACTAGGGGCGCGCGCGCGCCGCCGGAGCCGCGCGCACGCGCCCCCCGCTCGCCCCCGACTCCCGTGCGTGTGCCCGGCGGGCGCGATCGCCGCCGGGCACACGCGATCGCTCGGTACAGAGCGGGGAACGGGAGCTGTGTGTGTAAACACACAGCTCTCGTTCCTGTCAGCAGGGGAAATGCTGATTTTCTGTTCATACAATGTATGAACAGAAGATCAGTGTTTCCCCTAGTACGGCCACCCCCCCCCACAGTAAGAACACACCCAGGCATACTTAACCCCTTCCCCGCCCCCTAGTGTTAACCCCTTCACTGCCAGTGGCATTTTTATAGTAATCCAATGCATTTTTATAGCACTGATCGCTATAAAAATGCCAATGGTCCCAAAAATGTGTCAAAAATGTCCGAAGTGTCCGCCATAATGTCGCAATACCGAAAAAAAAATCGCTGATCGCCGCCATTACTAGTAAAAAAAAATATTAATAAAAATGCCATAAAAATACCCCCTATTTTGTAAACGCTATAACTTTTGCGCAAACCAATCAATAAACGCTTATTGCGATTTTTTTTACGAAAAATATGTAGAAGAATACGTATCGGCCTAAACTGAGGAAAAAAAATGTTTTTTTATATATTTTTGGGGGATATTTATTACAGCAAAAAGTAAAAAATATTCATTTTTTTCAAAATTGTCGTTCTATTTTTGTTTATAGCGCAAAAAATAAAAAAAGGAAAGGTGATCAAATACCACCAAAAGAAAGCTCTATTTGTGGGAAAAAAAGGACGCCAATTTTGTTTGGGAGCCACGTCGCACGACCGCGCAATTGTCTGTTAAAGCGACGCAGTCCCGAATCGCAAAAAGTACTCTGGTCTTTGGGCAGCAATATGGTCCGGGGGGTAAGTGGTTAACTGACAACTGCGTGGTCGTGTGACGTGGCTCCCAAATAAAATTGATGTCCTTTTTTTAGAGCTTTCTTTTGGTGGTATTTGATCACCTCTGCGGTTTTTATTTTTTGCGCTATAAACAAAAATAGAGCAATAATTTAGAAAAAAAAAGCAATATCTTGTACTTTTTGCTTTAATAATTTTTTTAAAAAAAAAAGCAATTTTTTTTATCAATTTAGGCTGGTACGTATTCTTCTACATATTTTTGTTAAAAATATTGATTGGTTTGCGCAAAAGTTATAGCGTCTACAAAATAGGGGGTCGTTTTATGGCATTTTTATTGTATTTTTTACTTGTTATGGCGGCGATCTGCAATTTTTGTATCGTGACTGTGACATTATGGCGAACACATCGGACACTTTTGATGCTATTTTGGGACCATTCACATTTATACAGTGATCACTGCTATAAAAATTCACTGATTACTGCATAAATGTGAGTGGCACGGAAGGGGTCAACCAGTAGGGGGCGGGAAAGGGGTTAAGTGTGTCCTAGGGGGTTATTCTAATGGTTAGGGGGCGTGGCTTACTGTGACATGTCACTGATCACTGCTCCTGATGAGAGGGAGCAGACGATCAGTGCTGTGTCACTAGGCAGACCAGGGAGATGCCTTGTTTACAAAGGCATCCCCCGTTCTACCATTCCGTGACCCGATCTCAGGACACAGACGGACATCAAGTCTCCCCATCCCGTTTTCACTAGTGCAACTATCCACAGCTCTCACCTGTGTACCCAACTTACCTTTTTCCATCCATAGTTCTAACTTGTGGAACCACCCCCCCCCCCCCCAGATGCAGGTCTCATCTGTGCACCCGAACACCCCCTCCCCTCTCCCCATCCACACAGCTCTATCCTCTGTACCCCCTTCCCAATTCAAATGGGAGAACATTTAGTACCCAAGCTCTGTCACTGTGGTTTCAGGTAATAAATTAGGGATTTTAGTTAACATTTTTCTTAAACAGGATCTTCACTATTATCTTAAATAAATACATCAAATGCATCTCTACAAACAGGATCTTATAGCTTGTTTTTCTTTTCCTCCCCATTCTTCTCATACTGGTAGTTTCCACTGAGGGCAGATGTATCCATCTCCCTTTACTTCCTGGAACTCTGCCTAAAACTTTGGGTCTGCCTCATGAAAGAGTTCAAATGATCTGAGGGAGAAGGCATTGGTGACATAGCCTTTGCAGAATGCAGCTGTAAGGCCATGGTTACATCACCAGTGCCCCTTTCAGCCAGGAAGTGGAAAAACAATAATTGTAAGTAAGAGCAAAAAAAAATTTGTATAAGATGATTTCACAGCAGAAGCAGGAGTGAGAGGCTGTCAAAAATGTTCCACCCCCCTCCAAAAAAAAAAAAAACACGGCAAATGAGTTAGAAGTGTGTGTGTGTGGGGGGCAGGATGGAGCAGTATATTCACTTTTGAGTGAAGGTCTGCATTAATGCTTTAAGCTCTAATTATGTAATAGCATCAGCAGTCTAAGTTTAACTTACAACATTATGCATATTATACAACATTTTAGTTTCTCATCCCATACATCATGCATCACAAATGTTTGATGACCCGCAGATGATTCTAATGCTTAATCTTAAAAAATCATAATGGGGTTATTTTGTAATCATTTTATTAAAGTGAATTAAAGGGGTTGTAAAGGGTCATTTTTATTTTTAAATAACAAACATGTCATACTTACCTCTTCTGTGCAAGGGTTTTGTACAGGGGGCCCGATCCTCCTCTTCTGGGGTCCCCCAGCAGAACTCCTGGCTCCTCCTCTTATTAGTTGCCTCAACGGAGAGCCGCATTCCCTGGGGGTACACGCGCGGGCACGCTCACTAGTTCTACGGCTACGTCCATTGACAAATTAAGGACTTGGCCCTGCCCCCTGGCCCCCGCGTCATTGTATTTGATTGACAGCAGCGGGAGCCAATGGCTGCGCTGCTATCAATCTATCCAATCAAGAGATGAGAACACCGGGCAGAGGAAGAGTGTGTCTCCACCATGGGAAATTCCAGGGCTCAGGTAAGTAATACGAGGGGCAGGATGTTTCCTGACCTTAATGCAAAGGATGCATTAAGGTGAAAAAACATGAGGGTTTACAAGCCCTTTAATAAGATGAAACATATAACATGAAAGGAACTCTCGGTAGAGATGACACAGGGAGGTACTATGCCTTTATGAAGGAATTGGGAAGGGGGGGGCTAAAAGTGGAAAAGCTTTGATGTCACTTAAGGGTTCTACCCCCAGTGCACACCATGAGATGTAGTGATACTGGAATCGGGTACAGTTGCTGATATTTTATTGCATCTTCATGATACAGCCCATAGGTAGATTGGGACTGGAATTTAAGAAATGATTTACTAAAGGCAATAGACTGTTCATTTTGCAAGGGTATTTTCCGTTAGCTTAGAGAAGGAGATGAAAAGCTACTGACATCATCTCTAGGTTTCTGTGTTTCTCTATGCAATGCTGGTCAATCATGGCTGGTGGGAGGGGCTGACAGGGGGCTGGCAGGGGTCTGTAGTAATGCCCACATGTGAGCTGAGCCTCTATGTTTGAAAGAACTGAAATATAATGAAAGGGGTAGCTAGGGACTGTAAGGCTGGGTAGAAAAGAGCTAGATGTCCTCCAGCCAAGAAATAAGGTGGGCTCTACCTGACTTGCATAAGTGTAAAAACTTCAGGTATATATTATTTTTTACAAAGATCACAATATGCCCCTGACAATGCCTTCAAATTATTTTCTCTCCAGAAGAATGGATCAATCTTTGCTTAAGCATCAAGCAGGAATATCACTTTTTGGACAGAGATACTAAATGAAGAAGTCCTGTATGGTCTAAAATGGAGGTGTTTTACCATACAAGTAAATTTGAATTTTTGCAACCCATCTGCTGCTGTGTTGGCATCTCTGTACATCCGGATCTTTGGTGCATATGTTGCCATTTACAAATCTTGTACCAACAGGGGTGAACTTTTTGCTGGCTAAGAGATTATACAAGTATGTATCTGTGCAGTTGTTGGATGCACTTTCTCACCTACAAAGTTGCAATGTTTTTATTTTTTTTACAGGGATGAGGACTGAGTAAATTCTTACTCTTGCCTGCAGCACACTGATGGCAATCTCAGGTTAGGCAAAGTCACTCTACAGGAAATCAAGGACTGCTTGCTAATGATATACAGTATGAATACACTTTATATATACTGTTTCTGTAAATGTTGATGTGTTGGAAACTTATTTATGTATAGCGGACTGCTCCTGTTGGGCAGGCCCTGCTTTAAATTTGGAGGGGAGTCTGAGTGTAATGCCGCATACACACGATCGGTTAAACCGATGAGAATGGTCTGATGGACTGTTTTCATCAGTCAAAACCGATCGTGTGTGGGCGCCATCGGTTAGTTAACCATCGGTTAAAAAAAAGCCAACTTGTTTTAAAATTAACCGATGGATTCCTAACCGATAGGACAAAACCGATTGTTAGTAGGCACGACCATCGGTTAAAAATCCACGCATGCTCAGAATCAAGTCGATGCATGCTTGGAAGCATTGAACTTCGTTTTTTTCAGCACGTCGTTGTGATTTACGTCGCCGCGTTCTGACACGATCATTTTTTTAACCGATGATGTGTAGGCGCGACGGACCATCAGTCAGTTTTATCGGTTAACCAATGAAAACGGTCCATCGGTCCATTCTCATCAGATGGACTGATCGTGTGTACGCGGCATTAGTTGACTCAGACTCATACAATTTAGATGAGGTAACATGAGGTAACATGCCGCCCGAAAATATCCAGCAGCTCCTTCGGGGGTAGTGCTACATATGAAAATAGAGTTATTGAAAGGTCCATTTTAGTTTCCGTGTTTCAAGCTGACATAGCTTAAAAAAGATAGATCATTGGGCCGTAGCCTTTAATTGGCGCTGCACTTCGGTACCCTGGCCAAAGATTCTCAACCGTATGACAAACTTCAAACTCTCAGAGAGAATTCACCATACTCTATATGATTCCATGCCCCAGTATAAAAAAAAATGGTCTCTCTGGGACACCACGCTTCTGGTTCAAGATTAACTACTACTAACCATAACCCTTTCTTCCTGTACAATGTTAATTATCAATGATACCTGTATACATTTCTGTACCATCATTGTTATTCTTTTTTGTGTACCTTGACCTTTTCTACAATAAAATCTTTTGTAAACAAACAAAAAAAAAAGATAGCTGGGCCACAAATGTAAAATCTGCCACAACAAAAATTGGCCTTAAAAAAACTAACAAAAGGTTTCCATAAAAGTTCATCATTAAAACCTTAACAAACTGAATCTGTGATAATGTTACATCCTACAACTTCTCTGTTAATTAGCACAACTATTGATTTTATATTGAACAGACATCTAAGCACAACTGTTTTACCTCTTAGTCCTGGCTGGCTAATTTGCAGGTAAAACTCCACTTAAGTGGTTGATCTATCCATTTAATCTGTCACTCTATATCCATTAACCTCAGTTTCTGCTGTTGCACAAACACGATTTCCTACAGATCACTGGCTCAAACAAGAAGCCTAAATGAAATACCTCAAATTAAGTTTAGATTGATTTACATCTGAAGCCAATGAACCGGTAACAGTTCTGGAGTGCATGACTATGTACAAAACAAACAGTGCAGCCATTTCAAAAGAGGAGACACAAACCCGGCCAAGTAAAGTCTTTATTACTTTGTTTGTTAAAGATTATTTGAATTAGTTTGAGAAAAAAAATGCAATTGCAATGTGAACAGCTTTTGAAATTACATTCTTTAATTAAATGAAATGTAAATATACAGTATTGTATACATCTAAAACTAATACCATTAAATTTGTAACCCTGTTTCTGGTTACACGTAAGATGACCCTCATCTTGCAGAAATTACACCTGATTTTGTAGCATCTGGACAGCCGGAGATCCAAGCTTCCACAAGGTGAGAGTTTTCATTAGCGCCCTGAATTTCTTAGCACTTTGGCATACCTTTATTTTTAGGAAAATAGGGGAAGGGTTAGAATTTCTTCCCGTATTTTATTGCTGTCTGTGCCTGAGAAAGGAAATACAATTCTGTAATAAACCATTGCTTGTTTTACTTGAATATCAGGCAATCACATTTCTTTACATGATAATCTGACACAGGATTAGCTGGCTCACCTAGTAGGGGAGAGTTCTTGGTAAATTGTCTAGGGTGTAATACCAACCTACCTACCTAAGCATTTAAAGACATGTTAATATAAACAAAATTGCCAAAAATGGCCATCAGTGCTCATCAGTGCTGCATATTAGTGCCTCCTATCTGTGCCCATCAGTGCTGCATATCAGTGCCTCCTAACAGTGCCCATCAGTGCTGCATACCAGTGCCTCTTATCAGTGCTCATCAATGCTGCCTATCAGTACCTCCTATCAGTGCCTCCTATCAGTGCCCATCAGTGCTGCATACCCTGTTTCCCCGAAAGTAAGACATCCCCTGAAAATAAGACCTACCGTATTTATTGGGGTATAGCGTGCTCCCGCGTATATCGTGCACCGATAAAGTTGCCCGAAATACCTGTGGAAAAAAGTTTTTTGTACTTACAGTTTTGGTGTCTTGCGCAGTGTCCATCGGCGGCCTCGTCGGGTCCGGCGTCCATCTGCGGCTTTGGGTGTCCTCTTCGTCAGGTCCGGCGTCCTTCTGCGGCGTCCTCGCGTCCTCCCGCGCCGAGTTTGAATACTGCGCCGACATATACAGAGCGCAGTACACTCGTGTATGGTCGGGCAGGCTCGGCTACTCTCGCGCTGACGTCCTTTACGTCCAGGACGTCAGCGCGAGAGGAGCCGAGACTGGCTGACTATACATGAGTGTACTGCGCTCGGTATATGTCGGCGCAGTATTCAAACTCGGCGCGGGTATCGGCGTATATCGCGCACCCACGATTTTGCCCTGATTTTCAGGGCAAAAAAGTGCGCGGTATACGCCAATAAATACGGTACTTACAGTTTTGCCTCGCTGAAATATAAGGTAACCCCCCGAAAATAAGACCTCCCCGATAATAGGGCCTCCCCCAAACATAAGGCATCCCGATAATAATGCCCCTGAAGCTACCATAACTCTGGACCGTCTGGCGCCGCCACGCAGCTTACGATTGGCCACAGCGCAGAAGGAGCAGCCAGGAAGTGCGTGGTCTCTTTTCATCAGAGAGCCTGCGGTCTACTGGTCGCTCTGCCCTGACGGAGTCTGGCCGACTCACAATTAGACAGTGAGTAGTGCGGAGCAGGAGTCGGGCACATTGTGTGGACACACAGGGGTGACTGAGGTAGGGGTAAAATGTCTGACAAAGGGGTGGGGGGGGGGTGTCTGGTGAAGGTGTCCACTGGCAATGGGGTGTGGAGGGGAATCACTTAAAATTACACAGAAAGATCAGAGGGGGAAATCAAAATGACACAGGA
Organism: Rana temporaria; assembly: GCF_905171775.1. Classification (NCBI taxonomy): domain Eukaryota; kingdom Metazoa; phylum Chordata; class Amphibia; order Anura; family Ranidae; genus Rana; species Rana temporaria. Next base: position 626,185,555 of record NC_053489.1, on the reverse strand, counting down.
GGATCAGAAGGGGGAAACAAAATGACACAGGAGGATCAGAAGGGGGAAACAAAATGACACAGGAGGATCAGAAGGGGGAAACAAAATGACACAGGAGGATCAGAAGGGGTTACTAAAATGGTAATCCCCCCTCTGATTCTCCTGTGTCATTTTGACCCTCCCCCCCCCCCCTTCGTATACAGGTAATAAATTTCCTTTTTTTTGTTCAACAATAAATGTGTATCGTATTCTTCTTTATGGAAAAATAACACATCCCCTTAAAATAAGACCTAGCGCATCTTTGGGAGCATAATATTCGGGGAAACAGGGTATCAGTGCCTCCGATCAGTGCCCATCAGTGCTGCATATCACTGCCTCCTATCAGTGCTGCATATTAGTGCCTCTCAGTGCTGCCTCCTCAGTGCCCATCAGTGCAGCCTCATCAGCACACATCAGTAAAGGAGAAAAATTATTTATTTACAACATTTTTTGACAGAAACAAAGAACATTTTATTTTTCTAAATTTTCTGCCTTTTTTTTTCTTTTGCAAAAAAAAAAAACTCAGCTGTAATTAAATACACCCAAAAGAAATCTCTATTTTTGGGAAAAAAATAATAAAACATGTATTTGGGTACAGTGCTGCATGACCACGCAACTGTCATTTAAAGTGTGAGAGCGCTGAAAGCTAAATAATTGGCCTGGGCAGGAAGCAGGTGAAAGGGCCCTGTAGGAAAGTGGTTAATAATGTTTTTGCATTGGCACCCTGTCACGTAGGCAGCAATTTAAACACACCTTTACCAGGCATTGTACACTGATGTCACCATCAGCGAAACCCATCCTGAGAAATATCATGCAGTCATTGCTGTAGTGCATGTAGAAAGAAAAAGGCCGCAGGAGTTCAGCAGCACTGAAATGTAAAAAGGCATTAAGAAAAGTTGAGAACAATTGTCTTATTTTAGAGAAGCCAATTCTTTACAATAATATGCAGTATTATAGTAAACGAAATGTCATTCAGTTAGGATTTACATCTATTTTAATGACACATTGGTGAATGACGCCAAAAACTATCGTGCTATTCTCTTAGCAAACTTGACACCCAAATGTTTTTGGGCTAGACATGCCCACTGGATTAACAAAAACCGGCCAGTAAATGTATAAGTGCCTTTATCCATGTGTCACTCTCAGAATGGACATTTTTGTTGACAGCTTCTGTCAGTTGGGGACACCCCAGGAGGTATTCCCATCGTGATTTCTTGTTTATCATCAGACAATGAGCAAATGCTGCTAAGCCGTAGTAGCCAGCATTGGATAGGGGGGATTTTTTTCTTTTGGGGGCAGTGATAGGCAGCAAACAGAGATTCAGAAGAGGAAAGGCTTTAGGCTGTAATATTTTGTCACACTCTCATATCACTTCATATGGCAATTACAGCATTTCACATTTTAAAATACACCTAGAATTTATTACTCTGCAGAATATGTGCAAGAAGCAGAACTGTGGCTTTAAGAGACCAATCTACTGAAGAGAAAAAAAAACACACACACAAATAAAGAAGCAGCTGTTAAACACAGCACAGATATAGCTGCGAGCATTTAAGGATGATCTTTGTGATGGAAATGGCTTTTTGACAAGCTTTGCATTCCTATGACAGTAATTAAGAATCAGATTTCCACCAAAAGGCTTTATAGCCAGAAGGGGTTGTAAATCAATAGGAAACATTTTCATCACAGAATGAAAATTAATTATTCAGTGTTGAACATGTTTGTTCATAGTTAAATGCTTATTGTATATCCGTTTATTGGATTTGGTTTTTGCCTGCTGGACAATGAGAGGAGAGTCATTTATAAAGAAGCTCAAAGTCCACCGCATTGCTGAAAAAGAGTAGGGAACGATATTTTTGAAACATTTGTTGAATGATATTATGAAATGGTGTAAATGACCCACATTCTACAAGCCAACACATTCACACACATATCAATCACTCTGAAATAATACAGAATATACAGTGACATTATGATATCGTTATATCTGTTAACAGCACATAGCTACTGAATTCTTTACTTTTAACAACATCTCCTCTTCTCTTTTATCTTCTCTCACCTCTCTTCTTCTCTTTCCTCTTCTCTCACCTCTCCTCTTCTCTTTCCTCTTCTCTCACCTCACCTCTTCTCTTTCCTCTTCTCTCACCTCTCCTCTTCTCTTTCCTCTTCTCTCACCTCACCTCTTCTGTTTTCTCTTCTCTCACCTCTCCTCTTCTCTTTCCTCTTCTCTCACCTCACCTCTTCTCTTTCCTCTTCTCTCACCTCTCCTCTTCTCTTTCCTCTTCTCTCACTCACCTCTTCTCTTTCCTCTTCTCTCACCTCTCCTCTTCTCTTTCCTCTTTTCTCACTTCTTCTCTTTCCTCTACTCTCACCTCACCTCTTCTGTTTCCTCTTCTCTCACCTCACCTCTTCTGTTTCCTCTTCTCTCACCTCTCCTCTTCTCTTTCCTCTTCTCTCACCTCTCCTCTTCTCTTTTCTCTTCTCTCACATCTCCTCTTCTCTTTTACTCTTCTCTCACCTCTCATCTTCTCTTTTACTCTTCTCTCACCTCTCCTCTTCTCTTTCCTCTTCTCTCACCTCTCCTCTTCTGTTTTCTCTTATCTCACCTCTCCTCTTCTCTTTCCTCTTCTCTCACCTCTCCTCTTCTCTTTCCTCTTCTCTCACCTCTCCTCTTCTCTTTCCTCTTCTCTCACCTGGAACCCATGGACATTACTGGGTTTCCTCCTTTCCGATGCTTTGCCAGGCTCTAACTGCAGCTGTCTTCAGCTGTTCTTTGTGTGTGGGTCTTTCTGCCTTTGGTTTTTCCTTCAGCCAGTGAAATGCATGCTCAATTGGGCTGAGATCAGGTGATTGACTCGGCCATTGCAGAATATTCCACTTCTTTTCTTTCAAAAGCTCCTGGGTTGCTTTTGCAGTATTTTTTTGGATCATTGTCCATCAGTACTGTGAAGCGCCGTCCAATCAACTTTGCTGCATTTGGCTTAATCTGGGCTGACAGTATATCGCTAAACACTGCAGAATTCATGCTTCGGTCTTCTTTCACATCATCAATAAACAGCAATGACCCAGTGCCACTGGAAGCCATGCATGCCCATGCCATCACACTGCCTTCACCATGTTTTACAGATGATGTGTTGTGCTTTGGATCATGAGCTGTTCAAAGCCTTCTCCACACTTTTTTCTTCCCATCGTTACATAGTTACATAGTTAGTCAGGCTAAAAAAAGACACAAGTCCATCCAGTTCAACCATAAAAAAATAATACAAAAAAAAAAAAATAATAACAATAAAATAATAATAACAATAAAATAATAATAATAATCATTCTGGTACAGATTACTCTTAGTTTCATTTATCCAAAGAATGCTTTTCCAGAACTGGTCTGGCTTTCTTTTTGATTTTTTTTGCAAAGTCTAATCTGGCTTTTCTATTCTTCCGACTTATGAATGGCTTGCACCTTATGGTGAACCGTCAGTACAGTATTTGTTCTTGTGAAGTCTTCTCATGATTGTAGACTTTGACAATGATACTGCCACCTCCTGGAGAGTGTCCTTCACTTGTCTGGATGTTGTGAATGGGGTTTTCTTTACCATAGAGAAAATCCTGGGATCATTCACCACTGTTGTCTTTTGTCAACATCCAGGCTTTTTTATGTTGCTGAGCTCACCAGTGGGTTCTTCTTTCCTCAGAATGTATCTAATTGTTGATTTGGCCGCTCCTAATGTTTGCTGCTATCTCTCTGGTGGATTTGTTTTTTTTGGAAGCCTTACAATGGCCTGTTTTTCTTGCATGAACAGCTCCTTTGAACGCATGATGTAGGCTCACAGCAGTAGATTCCACATGCAAATACCACACTTAGAATCAACTCCAGATCTTTTACCTGATTAATTGATGAAGAAATAATAAAGAAGTAGCCCACATCTGGCCACGAAACAGCTTTTGATTCAATTGTCCAATTACTTGTGGTCCCTTGAAAAAGGGGGGTTGGCTATTCTCAAGAGCTGTAATTCCTGAACCCTTCCTCCGATTTAGATGAACATACCATTAAATTAAACCTGAGAGTGTGCACTTTCAGCCTATATCCGTTATATAACTATAGCTTAAATACGTTTTGGTAAATAAAAAATATAGAAAACTATCTCATTGTTATAGACTCCACCTCTTCTATATAGCAAACAAAATCACTCTGTATTGTTACAAAAATGGCATGTGAACATGGAGGCACCAACTAAAGTCCATATATGTCTACATAGTGTATTAGGCTTTGACTACTCATGGACTACTTCTTCCAAGAAGCTGTATCAATTAGATTGATGTGGGTTTTAATAATCCTATGGGTTATACTAGGGGGTTAAACTATTTGGCATCTTTTATCATGTGTATCTCCCTGTTGTGATCTTCCCTATACCACACCCAGTTTTCATGCATGTTATCATCCAAACAAACAAGGTATATTCCTAGTAAATGGCAAGCGCTACAATACAAAATTCCCCTACAAATCGGTAACCATGAATGTTGTCATTGCCATTTGTTGGGAATACCCCTTGTCTGTCTGGTGCTAGCATCTGCCCATCCTTGAAGATGAGGTGGTGGATATATAGGATCAGATGAATAAAGCAATATGATATAAACTCAGAATATATTGTTTATTTATCATTTATTTACTACAGGTATTTATATATCACAATTTACGCAGTGCTTTACATACAATACTTTTTGTTACATTCACATCAGTCACTGCCCTCAAGGAACTTACAATCTAAGGTCCCTAACTCACATTCATACATACACATACTAGGGCTAATTTAGACAGTGGCCAATTAACCTACCAGCATGTCGTTGGAGTGTGGCAGGAAACCGGCATAGGCACAAGGAGAACACATGGAGTATACATATTAGATATGTAGAGATAGTTGTCAAAGCATTAATTGATTAATATTATACAAGCGTGCAGGGCCATAATATCTGTTTTAAAGGGTTTTAATACGTTTTGCAGCAATAAAATATAATTTTTGATTTTTACAATGGAGTAAATTTGACATTGATCAAATTCATGTGATAAGGGGATTTTCTCATGTGTGAGGTGTTTAAATTGGAGACCTTAAGAGGTCAAATATTGTATTTAAATGCATGACTAACCCCACATGAGAGAATTTTTTTGTAAATAACTGTTGCATTAAATGATTATTTAAGAAAATAAAGTAAAAAAAATAGCCCCAAACCATTACAATTCCCCATCCTTGGTTTTGGGTAGTAATAGTGGTATTGATGCTCTATAAAACAACATTTGGATAGAAACCACAACACTTTCTTCCAAGGCATTCATTGACATTCAGAATTACGGGCCAAATTCTCAAAACCATGTGTAAATTTAGGATTATCTAACTTATGTCATTTAAGTTACGGCGCCCTAAGTTGGTGTCGTAACTACCGTATTCTCAGTGCATTTGAGCACAAAACTGCGCCATCCTTAACTTAAGTTTCAATGCGTAAGGCGTGGTTATGGCAAGTGGGAATGAAGTGGGCGTGCTTCATTGTAATGAGCCGTGACCCCATGCAAATGAAGTGCCGGCCGTACTGCGCATGCGCGCACGAATCTGGACCTCAATGCGCATGTGCAGAACTTTGGTCAGCGCAATCAGTGAGATAGGTAAAAGGCCAAGCGTACTTAGTTTGAAGATCGCCCTGTGTTTAAATAGCCCCAGTCAAACAGACTTCAATTGCAAAAGTATTTCCCTGTGTTCCCTTCCTAAAGCAAGTTGCTTCTGCTTTGAACGTTTGTCAGTGTTTGTTGGTAGGATTGTTTTGTGAGAAAAGTGTTTGTGGAGTTGGAGGGTATAGTTGGTGTTTGTTTTTGCTAATTTGTTTTTTGTTTTGATTGGTTGCCTGTTTGTTTTTCCTAATATTTTTTTTTTGGTTTTGTTTATATTTTTTGTTTTCCATTTTTGCCTGTTTGTTTTCGAATTAATAGTAGCTGTCTGTCTATTTTTTATTTTGGCTTGTTTGTATTTTCTTTGGTGTGTGTGTGTATTGTTGTTTGTTTGTTGGGTGAGTTCCCTGTTGCTGGGTGTTGTCTGTCATGGCTCCCAAGCGCAGGAAGCTAAATTTTTCACCGGCAGAGAAGCATATACTTGCTCAGGGCGTCATTAAATTTGGGCGATTTCTCCATGGCCCTGAGAGCCACACCACCACCCCGGCCAGGAGGAAGGAGATCCTTCAAAAGATCACCGATCGGATCAATGCGGCGGGGGGGGGGGGGAGACCAGGACCATCGCTGGAGTTCAAAAAAAAATAAATGACTTGAGGAGCGTGTCCCGGAACAAGCTGGCAACGCTGCATGCCCATACCAGGGGCACTGGAGGAGGGGGACCCTGCCCAGTCAGGATGAGTGAGGAGGAATGGGCAGTGGCCCAGTGTTTCCACCCACAGCAGGTGGTGGGCCTGCCTGGCTTTGACAATGATCCTCTTATGAGGACAGGTAATTTTTAGGAATTTCTATCTGGTGATTAGCATGTGTGGGTGGGGGAAGGGAAGATGTGCCAAGTGTATGGATCCAACAACCTGTGATTGTTTTGTGTCCTCCCCAGATGGCCAGGAGGTTGCAGCCCCATCAGCCCAGGAGGTGGCAGCCCCATCAGCCCAGGAGGTGGCAGCCCCATCAGCCCAGGAGGTGGCAGCCCCATCAGCCCAGGAGGTGGCAGCCCCATCAGCCCAGGAGGTGGCAGCCCCATCAGGTCACGAGGTTGCTGGCCCATCAGGTCAGGAGGTTGCTGGCCCATCAGGTCAGGAGGTTGCAGGCCCATCAGGGCAGGCTGCTGCACCACCCCCAAGACAGGCTCATGCAGAGTCCCAAGAAGGGCAGGATTCGCCATGGGAGGGGAGTGCCCACAACTCCCCTAATTTGGATGTTGAGTGGGAGGAGGATGAGGGGGAGGAAGATGACAATATTCTGATTGGGCAGGAAATAATGATGGGCCAAGATATGACCTTTGAATCATCCCCTGAGGGAACCCCACAGGCGCCCAGAAGTCAGGCCACCATCATGGGTCGCCCCTTCCAACCCTCCTCCAACATGCAGCAGCACCCATGGCTCACTCCAACTCCTCCTCCAAGGCCACAAGCCTCAGGGGCAAGTAGGATGCCGACCCCTGAAAACAGGGGGGGGTTGGTGCGTCTGCCGGTCAGTCTGTTGAGGGACAATGTCCGGCAGACCCGCAGTCTGTCTGCAATACAAAAAACTATGAGCAAGGTGGAGCGCAGCCTGGGTGCAATGAGGGAGTCACTGGGTGACGTGGCCACCAACTCCGTGGGGGTCATCACCTGTTTGTGGGACCTGAGGAACGCCACAACAGGTGTGGCCCAGGAGGTGACTGCCCTCACCCAGGCTGTGCAGGCCAATACCCGGGCTGTGCAGGCCAATACGGCTGACATAACTTCCTGTCTGACAAGGATAGCCGTTGCCTTGGAGGGAAGGCCAGCAGGAGGACAGACACCAGGGGAGGCTGCTTCATCCCCTGTACAGTCCCCCCGCCCTGAAAATACTCCCTCCCCTGCACAGTCCCCCCCCCTGAAAATACTCCCTCCCCTGCACAGACCCCCCCCCGTGAAGATCCCCCAGTCGGCCGTGGCCGTCCCCGTGGCCGTCCCCGTGCCCGTCCCCGTGACCGTGCCCGTGCCCGTGGGCAGCCCAGAAGGAGCACTCGGCAACATCCATAATTTGCAGGGGTACTTTTTTTTTTTTTTACACTGTACTTATGATTTGGTATATGTGTGTGAATGATGTGTGAATGTGGGGGGATGGCATTCCTGAAAACATAAGGGTGTCACCCTCAGTTTTGGTGGAGTAGGGATCCCCAGGACCAGGGAGAAGTCATCCTAGGTTCCTGAATGGTGTATGAATGCACAGTGACATAATTGGAGCCGTGGCGGGGCGTTACTGCTCCCAAGTACCAAAGGGGGGGGGGGTACTTGGATCTAATCCAATTCGATGTGCATGTGATGTGTCTGTGCTAGGGACCACAGTGACGTGCATTCATGCATTCTCATTGTGAGATAATTAATGTGCGTTTTGTAAATAAAAATAAACATTCTCTTTGGCATATAAGTAATGTGCATTTATTTACCAAAATAAAGATTTAAAGGTCACATAATCTCTGTGATTTGGTCTTGGCAAATCAAAAACAAAAATAGTATTAGGATGCATTTACTGGGCAAAGATGCCTTCAGACAGTTGGCTCCTGATTGCCTGGCCCTCAGCAGACCGGGTAGAGGGGTTTGGGGGGGGGGGGGTTGCCTGGGTGGGGGGTTAGGTCAGGAGATATCTCCACATGCATGCCCCTTCTTAATGCAAAATTGTGCAGTATGCAACATGCACCAATAATTTTGCATACAAAGTCTGGGGAATACAATAGTGTACCCCCAGTCTTGTCCAGGCATCTGAATCGTGACTTTAGCATGCCAAAAGTCCGCTCTACTATAGCCCGGGTCTGGCTGTGCACCTCATTGTATTTTCGTTCTCCGGGTGTTTGGGGGTTCCTAAAGGGGGTCATCAGGTGGGGTCCCAATGCATATCCTGAGTCACCTGTAAGGGAAAAGACAGGAGGATATTAGTCATGCATGTGCCCCTTGTGATGTCTCCATCATGGGGGGGGCATACCTGACACCAATGTCACTCACCAATCAGCCAGCTGTCTCCATACACGTTCATCTCAAAGTCTCTGTAGATCTTGGTCTGCCTTAGTATGAAACTATCATGGCACGAGCCGGGAAACTTGGCACAAACGTGCCAGATGAGGCCATGTGCATCTACGATCATCTGTACATTGATCGAATGCCAGCCTTTCCTGTTTCTGAACAGGTGTTCAGTATCATGGGGGGGCTGGAGTGCCACATGGGTGCAGTCAATCGCCCCGATGATCTTAGGAAAGCCAGCAATATTGTAAAAGTCTGTCATTGCTTGCACACACTGGTCCTCCTGGGTGGGCATGACAAACTGGTGGCTCATGCTCCGCAGTATGGCAGGGACCACCTGATGTAGGCATTTACTCATGGTTGACTGCACCATCCCAGCCACACCTCCAGATGCTCGCTGGAATGAGCCACTCGCTAAAAAATGGAGGGTTGCCATAACTTTTTCAAGAGGTGTCAGGGCATGGGAACGTAGGGTTGGGGCGATTAGATCCTCATGAAGGAGTTGGGTGATCTCCAGGATGGCCTCCCTATCAAATCGGTAGTTGCCGATGACCTCATAAACTGGCATTTGCCAAATATCACGGCGTGGCCGATAAACACGCGCCTGTGCCCTCCTCCTCCTTTGTGCCTGTAAGGCAGCAAGTGCCGTCAAAATCATTGCTGGTCCTGGCATTTTTCTAAAACAACCTTCACAACTAGAGCTGTAACCTCTAGTCACTTCCTTCTGCAAACCCTTCCACAGCATGTGTAAAATTAGGGCTGGTTTTATAATGTGGAAATTTAGTCAGAAAAACTAACAGGTGCGCACAGGGCGGAAAATAGGGCACACACACTTAATTCTGAGAATCGCCCTAACTCCCTCATTTGCATCTTTGCCTATCAAAAACAGCGGCGAGCCTAGCGTAATTTGCGCCCGGGAATGCGCAGGTGTAACTAATTTAAGTACGGCTGAAAATTACGGAAATCTTTGCTTAAGTCGTTTTGACGATCGCGCGCAAATATACGCGCCGTGTAAAATTAGAAAAATGGAGTTAAGTCTGCGTATCTCTTTTGAGAATTTGGCCCTACATGTATAACTATGTATAGTTTGAAGACTACAAAAAATACTTAATAGTTAATGTAACAATTCTTACTAAAATTAACAATTAGAAATCTTAATTTTCTAAAAAAAAAAAAAATGTGTATATATTTAATGGACTTGATAATGGATTTAACCAATAATAGAAATGTAAGTATTGTATCACCAAAGCTGTATAGACTTACAATCGCAATGTTTTGCTGGTAAAGCAAGGAAGGATTGCATGATAAATGTTCTATTCCCAGGCTGAAATGCAAGCAGTTCTTCACTGTGTTGGAAACAAAAGGAGGAAAAAGAGTTCTCTTGTCTAAAACCAGGTTACCTATGGGGATATATTCACCCAGCTGTGACAGTAATCAGTGATTGTACTTTGTGCCAGGCTGCTTCGATTGATCTACATGACTGCATCACTTCAACTCAGACTGCTGCAACACATGAGCATGCCAGCTACTGGTATATGACAAATAGATGGGTAACAAGGGATTTTGTGTCTAATGCCACTGAGACTTCTGCCTTTAAAGCCTTAGAATGCACCATTTGACATAACAAGATTACTTTTAACGCACCTGTTTAAAAATAATCCTGCCATTGCAAGCTATTGTTGCATGAATGTTCCTGGTTGTACAAATAGACTACACACGCAGGCCCAAATTGCCTACAGACTTAAATCCCAATTAACCCTGAGTTTAAATACATTCCAGATGCATCAAAACAAAGGTGTTTATTTATTTTTTTTCAAAGCAGCCACAGCCTAAATACAAAAGCCTGTCCCCAGTCAGCAGCTGTAGAGTGGGACCCTTGCTCTCTGCGGAGAAGCAGTGAACTATTTTGCGCAGGCCAGATACACCCACTTATTAGGAGGGATGGAAAATGAGGAAGGAATGTTGTAACTCATCTATCTTTCTTCTCATATTAAAATAACGGTTGCAACCTGTTTAACCACTTGCTTACCGGGCACATATATCCCCTTCCTTCCCCCGTTCATCGAATTACGAAAGTTTTGGGCCGTTCACGCCAAATTCGAGTGGTGTGTCTCGGCCCATAATTTACTGTGGCATTGCAGTGCATTGCTGGCTGATGATTGGCCAAGTATGCACTATGACCCGCATGCTTGGCCAATCACAGCGCGCAAAAAACGGTGAGCTTTGGACAATTATGGCTTAGGGGGTTTAGTACACGCCCCACACTATATAATGCTGCCTGGAAGTTGGCCTTGTGTGGTGTGTTGGTGGTTTACAGAAAGAGACAGAGAGAGAGTGTAATTTTTTGGAGTTAGATAGAGCCGGCAGGCAGGCAGGCAGGCTATTTAGTTAAAGTTACAGTGTGTAGAGGATATATATGCATCCCAAGTGTTGTATATATATTTATACACTGTTTTGAGTTTAGATAGATCCGCTCTTCCTAATATACTGGCAGGCAGGTGATTGTGCTAGCTGCAGTATTTTCACGTGGTGTACTGTCTGTGTCCTCTGTATAGTGTGCACCTAAGGCTACGTCAATAGATTTTCTGGTGTTTCTCATATTAATTCCTAAAGGCAGTAGAGCTGCACGATTCTGGGAAAAATGAGAATCACGAAGAATCTTAGAATGAAGATCACGATTCTCTCCCGATTCTCAAAAAAATGCATGGTGCTATTGAGGGGTGGCAGGCAGTTCATTCTCAAATTAATAGGCTGTTCTGATGCATCGCATAGATGTGAAGTTGAACCTTTAAAACAAAGTCAGGAGGCCGAGGGGCATCAAAAACCACAGCAGTGATAGCTAATAATAGCATGGCTGTTTTGTACAACGTCACTACAGTACTACCCTACCTCACTGCGCTCTCACTGCTCTATGTTTTCCAAAAAGCTTAAAAAATAGATTTTTTTGGCTGGAGCTATACTTTAAAAAATTACCAGTTAAAAATTACAAACAGATTATACTTAACAACAAACCTACAGTCCCTGTCTTGTTTGCACCGCCTGTATACTGCTGTTCAAAGTATATAGGGCCAAGGGGGCTGGTAATGACCTGGGGGGGAGGGGGGCGAGGATACCCATGCTATTTTTCTCAATGATTTTCATCCATATTGCAGGGACCAGACATTACATTAAAGCCGCAAGCAGTTTTAAATTACTTTTTTCTTATAGTAACACCCAGCAGGTACGATATTTAAAGGAATTTTTAATTTTTTTTCACTTTAAGCATCATTAAAATCGCTGCTCCATTTTTAAAACTTTGTTTTCCATTGATACATGTTCCCTGGGGCAAGACCTGGGTTCTCAAACCCATTTTACGACAATAACTCGCATATTAGCCTTTAAAATTAGCACTTTTGAATTCGAACGTTCGAGTCCCATAGACTTCAATGGGGTTCTAAAAGTTTGCGCGAACGTTCACGGGGGGGGGGGGGGGTTGTTCTGCTCATCCCTATTCAGCACTGTTACGCTTTGAATTACAATTGCTCATTCGTGCGACGTGGCTCTCAAACAAATTTGGCGTCCTTTTTTTCCCACGAATAGAGCTTTCTTCTGGTGGTATTTGATCACCTCTGCGGTTTTTATTTTTTGCGCTATAAACAAAAAAAGAGTGACAATTTAAAATAAAACACAATGGCTCGGATTCAGATACATTTTCGTATCTATCGGCGGGCGTAACGTATCTCAGATACATTACGCCGCCGTAACTTAGGGCGCAAGTTCCGTATTCAGAAAGAACTTGCGCCCTAAGTTACGGCGGCGTAGTGTAAATGTGTCGGCGTAAGCCCGCCTAATTCAAATGTGGATGATGTGGGCGTGTTTTATTTAAATTACTTGTGACCCCACCTATTTGACGTTTTTTACGAACGGCGCATGCGCCATTTGTGAACGTTTCCAAGTGCGCATGCTCCAAATTACGCTGCAAACCGTCAATGCTTTCGACGTGAACGTAACTTACGTACAGCCTTATTCGCAAACGACTTACGCAAACGATGTAAAATACGACGCTGTTCGTTCGTTTCCGACGTCCATACCTAACATGACTTACCCCTGCTTTATGAGGGGTAACTTTACGCCGGAAAAAGCCTTAAGTAAACGATGTAAAAAAATGCGCCGGGCGGACGTACGTTTCTGAATCGGCGTATCTACCTAATTTGCATATTCCTTGCGTAAATCTACAGAAGCGGCACCTAGCGGCCAGCGTAAATATGCAACTAAGATACGACGGCGTAAGAGACTTACGCCGGTCAGATCTTAGGGAAATCTATGCGTAACTGATTCTACGAATCAGGCGCATAGATACGACCCTGCACACTCAGAGTTACGACGGCGTATCCGGAGATACGCCGTCGTAACTCGTCTCTAAATCCGGGCCAATATTTTTTATTTTTTGCTATAATAAATATCCCAATTTTTTTTTTGTTATATATATTTTTCTCAGTTTAGGCCGATACGTATTCTTCTACATATTTTTGGTTAAAAAAATCGCAATAAGTGTATAGTGATTGGTTTGCGCAAAAGTTATAGCGGCTACAATATAGGGGATAGAATTCTGACATTTTTTTTATTATTTTTTTTTTTACTAGAATGTCGGTTATCTGCAATTTTTGTCAGGACTGCAATATTATGGCGGACACATCGGACACTTTTGACACATTTTTGGGGCCATTCACATTTATACAGCGAACAGTGCTATAAATATGCACTGATTACTGTATAAATGTGACTGACAGGGAAGGGGTTAACACTAGGGGGCGAGAAAGGGGTTAAATGTGTTTCTTAGGAGTGATTCTTACTGTGGGGGAGGGGGACTGACTGGGGGACGTGTCCGATCTGTGTCCCCCATCCCTGACAGGATGTGGATCTCTGTGTTTACACACAGAGATCCACGTCCTTGGCTGTGTAACACCCTAAGCATCAAACACCTTTTGGTGCTTGGGGATTTCAACCTCTGGGCCAACTCCTCACTGGATCCCGTCGCCGACGCTTGCATCGACCATCTGGAAGGATTAGGTCTGCAGCAACTAATACAAGGCCCCACTCCTGCCTCAGGTCATATGCTCAATCTCATTTTCAAACAAGATTTGGAAATTGACTTCCTGGAAATTGAGCCGCTACCATGGACTGATCACCATGCCATTAAATTTAAAATAACCACCAACGCCAGCCCAAAAAAAACGACTAAACCGGTCATAACTCACTGGACTAGATCGCAAAATAAGCTCCACTCTGAACTCTTCAAAACAACATTAGGGAACAAAATAAAAACAATCCAACAAAAACAAACAGCCACAGAAACTCTTGACGCCATCAACAAGGTGCTACTACAGTCAGCTGACTTGGTAGCACTAAAACGCAAAACATGCATCCGAAAAAACAACTCCAGCTGGTTTAATGACCAGCTGACGTTGCTAAAACAAGAGCGAAGAAGAGCAGAAGCTGCCTGGAAAAGGAGCTCCTCTGATAAAAACCACACCATTTACAAGACAATAACAAAAAAATACCATAAAGAAATCTTTATGGCCAAAAAAAATCACTTCTCCAACATCATCGCAAATGCCCTAAACCGCCCCCGCAAACTCTTCAAGCTGGTTTCGCAGACTATGAACCCAGCTTGTTTAGAGGCCTCCAATTCTGATTCACAAGAATTTTGCAACGAATTGTCGGATTATTTCATCAATAAAATTGAAAAAATTCGGGAAAGTATTCAGCAAAATGGAATCGTCACTAACCCTTCCCCAAATCCCAAACCAAATACCCACATAAACCCGCCGCAACCACCAAAATTCACTCTAAAACCCATTACCATCAATTCCACTAAAAACATCATCGGGACTTTGAGTGACAGCACAGCACCCAATGACATCATTCCCACTAAACTGCTGAAAGAAAGTGCCGATATACTGGCACCAGCTATCACGCAGCTCATAAACCAATTATTCAAGGAGGGCACGGTGCCCACCTTGCTGAAACAAGGTACAATAAAACCAATCCTAAAAAAAAACACCCTTGACCCCAAAGACCCAAACAACCGGAGGCCCATAACGGGTCTAAATACCTTCTCCAAGGTAATGGAGAAAGAAGTTGTACAACAGTTGCAACTGCATTTAGACGCTCATAAATTACTCGACCCGTTTCAATCAGGCTTCCGTCCTGGTCACGGAACAGAAACGGCGCTGCTTAAAATATGGGATGACGCTCTAGAGGCCGCAGACGAAGGAGAATCTTGTCTTATAATCCTGCTGGACCTCAGCGCGGCTTTTGACACTGTAGACCACGGACTACTACTAGCTAGGCTAGCTGAAGTGGCTGGAGTTGCGGAAGGTGATTTACCCTGGTTCTCCTCATTCTTGGAAAACCGATCACAAACAGTGAAACTGGGATCTTTCACTTCTGAAAAACGTACGGTATCATGCGGAGTCCCTCAGGGATCTCCCTTGTCGCCCGTATTGTTAAATATCTATCTCCACCCCCTCTTTGAAATCATCAGTAACCAGAAGTTACTCTACCACTCCTATGCAGACGACACTCAACTGTATTTCCAGATCTGCAACAAATCGGATCATTCTCTTGGACTAGAGAAATGCCTTACTCTAATAGATAGCTGGATGACATCCAGTTATCTTAAACTCAATGGTTCAAAAACAGAACTTCTCCTGTTTCACACAAACCGGAAAAGGCACCCCGCGTCAACTTGGACTCCCCCATCCATTCTGGGTAAAACTATCACCCCTAGCACCAAAGTCAAAAGTCTCGGAGTCATTTTTGACACCTGCATGACAATAGATGCACAAATAGGGTCGGTAGTCAGCGGATTCCATCATCTGCTACACCTACTACGCAGACTCACCCCCTTTATCCCGAAAGAGGACATTGCAGTCGTGGTGGGAACAATCATCAATTCCAGACTTGACTACGCAAATGCCCTCTATCTAAGACTCCCCAAATACCAAATCACGCGTCTGCAAGTCGTTCAAAATTAGTGACTGGCAAAAAACCATGGGAATCAATCTCACCTTCGTTGAGATCCCTTCATTGGTTGCCAGTAAAAGACAGAAACACTTTCAAGGCTTTCTGCCTAACGCATAAGTGTGTTCACGGTAATGCTCCCCAATATCTATGTGAAAAAATAAAAGCCCATAACCCCAATCGCATTCTGCGATCTACAAATCAAAACCTACTCCAAATACCCAAAGCCAAATACAAGTCAAAAGGAGATCGAAGATTTGCAGTCCAGGGACCTCGGCTGTGGAATGCGCTACCAACCACCATCCGACTGGAGTCGGACCACTTGGCCTTCAGGAGAAGGATTAAAACCCATCTCTTCTGAGGTCAAGGGGGCTTCCATACCGATGGAATGGAAACAGCGCCGAGAGGCGATTCAGTTTGCATGTGTTGCGCTATACAAGTTTCTCACTCACTCACTCACTCACATCCTCATCTAGTGGCAAGTAACATCCTCATCTAGTGGCAAGTGACATCCTCATCTTGTGGCAAGTGACATCCTCATCTAGTGGCAGTCAAAACTGGCAAGTGACATTCTCATCTGGTGGCAGACATAGTGGCAAGTGACATCCTCATCTGGTGGCAGACATAGTGGCAAGTGACATCCTCATCTGGTGGCAGATATAGTGGCAAGTGACATCCTCATCTGGTGGCAGATATAGTGGCAAGTGACATCCTCATCTGGTGGCAGATATAGTGGCAAGTGACATCCTCATCTGGTTGCAGGTGATTTGGCAAGTGACAAGCGATGGTTGCAAGTGAAGCTCTCAAGGCTCCCAGTGATTCAACATTATGGTGAGTTGAACTATTTCATTTTATATAACAATGTAATGATAGAAATAATGCATTTCAATCATCCTGACACCATAATAACCATGGTGCCGGGATGATTGAAGCACTAACACCAGCCATTGCCCTGACAAATTGCCTGCGAAAAAAATCGCTTACCATCGCGCCGACCCCCCGGGCCTTGGCACAATTTACTTGCATGGAGCCGGTCCCCGGTGCCAAAAAGGTTGGGGACCGCTGCTTTATGTAGTTTCAGGGAGAGCCCCACACCATTTTTTTTTGTGTGCGGATGTCCCCCATTAACATCTGTATCAGACCCTTATCTAGAGCTTGGTAAAGACGATGATAGCTCCTGGCTGTTTGTTTAGAAACAGTGGGGTAGATTCAGGTAGCTTTTACGGCGGCGTATCTCCAGATACGCCGCCGTAATTTCAAATCTGCGCCGGCGTATCGTTACGCCGATTCTCAAAGGCAGATACGCTAAAAAAATAGGCTTCCTCCCCAGACGTAACTTGAATGCGGTGGCGTAGAATTGTGTGCAATATTACGTTGGCCGCTAGGGGCGCTTCCGTTGTTTTCGGCGTAGAATATGCAAATTACCTAGATACACCGATTCACAAACGTACGGCCGGCGCAATTTATTTATGTCATTTACGTTAGGCTTTTTCGGCGTATGGTTGCTCTTGCTATTAGGTGGCGCAGCCAATGTTAAGTATGGACGTCGTTCCCGCTTCGAAATTTGAAAATATTACGCTGTTTGCGTAAGTCGTTCGAGAATAGGGCTGGATGTAATTTACGTTCACGTCGAAAGCAATGACGATTTGCGTCGGAATTTCGAGAATGCGCCGTTCGTAAAAAACGTAAAATACGCAGGGTCAACCTATTTTAAATAAAACACTCCCCCCTCAACATCATTTGAATGACGCGCGCTTACGCTGGCCCCATTTACGCTACGCTGCCGTAAGTTAGGTGGCAAGTGCTTTGTGAATATAGCACTTGCCTCTCAAACTTACGTAAAATACGATACGCTGCGCCGCCGTAAAAAGGGGCGCAGCTACCTGAATTTAGCCCAGTAAGTAAATAAAGCAGCGGAAGCTGTCATTTTGATAGCGATTTAAGCCGCACTGGCCATTACTGATTTTTAACATTTGCCTCTCATTTCTACTCTCTATTTCAGGGTGCTGTGGAACCTGTTGGACTGTGTTAAAGCTTGAAAGTGATGCACCATTTCTGCTCAGCATATAAATCAAAATAGATGGTGCTGTGCTATTAAAAATAAATGTGAGACAAACTTGCAGGGTGTATAATCATGTATCACAAAAACTGGTGAAGAACACCCATTTCATTTGAATGGGCACACAAGGAGATGGAGCACTCTCCCCTACAGAAATAATTAGTGACGAAAAAAATTATGTGACAAAAAATATATAAAGATAATATGAAGATGCTAGTTATACAATAAATGATTAACGTGATAAGTCCATGCTGAGCCAATGCTGAGTGATCAAACGTGCACAACCAAATGTGACTAGTGTCTCTTCTTTCAGTGCAGTGACACCTCTGTGCTAATTGGCTTCTCACCTTACTGCTATAAGGTAACAGCATATGTAGAAAATCTTGGTGAACCTCCCGTGATGTGAATCATGGAAAATAATGGTGGTCACACAAAATATTGACACTTTGGGCCCAATTTGGACATTTTCACATAGGGGTGTACTCACTTCTGTTGACAGCGGTTTAGACATTAACCACTTAAGACCCGGACCATTATGCAGGTTAAGGACCTTGCCCCTTTTTGCGATTCGGCACTGCGTTGCTTTAACTGATAATTGCGCGGTCAGGCGAAGTGGCTCCCAAACAAAATTGGAGTCCTTTTTTTCCCACAAATAGAGCTTTCTTTTGGTGGTATTTGATTACCTCTGCAATTTTTATTTTTTGCTCTATAAACAAGAATATAGCGCCAATTTTGAAAAAAATGCAATATTTTTAACTTTTTGCTATAATAAATATCCCCAAAAATATAAAAAAAAAACGTATTTTTTCCTCAGTTTAGGCCGATACGTATTCTTCTATATATTTTTGGTAAAAAAAATCACAATAAGTGTTTATCGATTGGTTTGCGCAAAATTTATAGCGTTTACAAAATAGGGGATAGTTTTATTGCATTTTTATTAATATTTTTTTTTACTACTAATGGAGGCGATCAGCGATTTTTTTCATGATTGCGACATTATGGCGGACACATCGGACAATTTTGACCCATTTTTGGAACCATTGTCATTTTCACAGCAAAAAGTGCTATAAAAATGCACTTTTTACTGTGAAAATGACAATTGTAGTTTAGGAGTTAACCACTAGGGGCACTATAGGGGTTAAGTGTGACCTCATATGTGTTTCTAACTGTAGGGGGGCGGGGCTGGACATGCGACCCCAAGGCCCGGGCTTAAAGAGACACGTACAGGTACGTGATTGTGCCCAGCCGTGCCATTCTGCCGACGTATATCGGCGTGAAGGGGTCCTTAAGTAGTTAATGGCTGTGTGTTGCATTATTTTTGAGGGGACAGCAAATTTACACTGTTATACAAGCTGTACACTCACTACTTTACATTGTAGCAAAGTGTCATTTCTTCAGTGTTGTCACATGAAAAGATAGAATAAAATATTTTCAAAAATGTGAGGGGTGTACTCACTTTTGTGAGATACTGTAAAAAATACAAAATGAAGACAACCCTGTAATCATCAATACATCATTACATAAAAACTTGTAAATGTAAATAAATAGTGTAACTTCCTGAGTTTGACTAGGTCTCAGCTGAACAGCTCTGGGTTTGGCTCGGCAGAGGTTCACAAACTTTAACTGCTTGCCGACTAGTCATCGTCATTATACTGCAGCAGGTCGGCACGTTCCCGCAAACCATTATAGCTGTACGTCGGAACTTTAAGCGGGCATAGCAGGCGAGCGCGCGCTACACTGCGGGGGTGCTGCTGCGCGTGGCCGGTGGTCGCAATTACTGCCGGGCATGCACTCGCGGGCACAAAAGACCAGAACAGGGACGTGTGTGTGTAAATACACAAATCCCTGTTCTGTGAGTAGAGGAGAGACAGATAGTTTGTTCCTACTAGCTAGGAACAATGATCTGTCATCTCCTCTAGTCAGTCGAATTTTTTTTTTCCAATTTTTGTTTCGATACATGGCAATGCCGATCCTTAACCCATGCTATTTTATTTTTTATACCCCCCTTGCCGGTTAGTCCAGAAAATGGGCATTTTTAATTTGACAGATTTAGCTTCCATTGATTCAGGGAAATGGGTTTGGTATCTGAAGTTCGCTCAGGCCTCCTACACACAACCGAGTTTCTCTGCAAAAACCAGAAAGAACCTTGCTGGGAGAAAAATTTTTTGCCGAGGAAACCGGTCGTGTGTACATTTTCGTTGAGGAAACTGTCGAGAAACTCGACGAGCCAAAAGGAGAGCATGTTCTCTATTTCCTTGACGGGAGTCTCAAATTGGCTCGTCGAGTTCCTGGTCGGGCTGGTTTCCGACGAGAAACTCGAGCGTGTGTATGCTAAGAAACCCGTGCTTGCTCAGAATAAAGTATGAGACGGGAGTAAAAGTAGCATTTGTAATGGAGATAACACATTTTTAAAGCTGTAACAGACTGAAAAGTGCAAATCATCTCTTAACAAACTTTTACTTAACACGCAAACACATGAGATTAGCAAAACCAGCCCCAAGAGTTTAGCCAGTGGAATCGAACTTCCCCTGCCGTTGTATGTCACCGCGTTTGAGAACGAGGAGATTTTGTCTTGACTGTGTGTACGCAAAGCAAGCTTGTCGAGTTCCTCGACAAGCCTAACAAGGAACTCGACGAGGAAAACGATGTGTTTCACCCGTCGAGTTTCTCGGTCGTGTGTACGAGGCCTCAACCCATGGGCGTCCGCTCCATAGGGCAAGGGAGGGTGCTTGCCCCCCCTAGAAATCAGTGCTATGATCCTCGGTGAGAAAAACAGCGGGCAGGAAGCAAGGCGGCGGCACGGCAAATCCAATTTTTCTCTCGGCAAATCCGCTTTCTCTCTCTCTTCTAGCTCCAGCTGACAGAGAGGGGGAGCGGGTTGTTATTTCCTTGGGGGGGGGCTTCATTTTTATGATATTGTTATTCAAAGTTTCTAGTTGCTTGATAGTTGCATCAGGTTTCTCAAACCTTTGCATGCCTGCGCTTTATGTGATAATGATTAAGCTCCTCCCCTTCATGACATTGTCAAAAAGGGACCGAGCATGGATGACCTTAAAATTATGCCCCCCCCCCCTGAAAAAAGTTCAGCGGACGCCCATGCCTCAACCTTGCTTGAACCGAACCCAGGACAGTTCAACTCATCATTACTTAGAACAGAAGAGGTGGTTGGGTTAAGTTATGAAACAAATTCAACATTACAAAACAAGTCCAGCTTATTGTGACTAACTACTACTAGATATACTATGATCTGGATAAATGACAAATTGTTCTTCCTCAAAAAAAAAAAAAAAATGAAAATAAAAGAAAAAAACACAAGGAATATTTGCAAATGAATTCTTTCACAAATACAAGCTTGTCATGATGACAGCCCTGGGAGCATCACACAGAAGCTACTAACCCAAACCCAGGGGAAAAAAAGTGAGAAGGTGATGGATATCTGCTTGAATACTTGTTTCCCTTGGTACAAATGTTAAAAGATTATCTTGTAGAGAATAAATGGCTTGAAAATCATTAATAAATATTACCCTGTGGACGTATAACAGAAGCTACAAACTGGTGTCCTCTGGTGACCTCTGTAGCTCTATGTGTGCAAATTGACTGTACACATTCTTTAAAATCGATAGTACAAGCTGATAAGAAAGAAATGTGAGCCTAATGGACAGAGAATTATAGCGCCAGACATGAGGGCTAAAATTCATATTAATATAGCATGGTAAGGCCAAGTCACTCTGCACAAAGGAGGGCAGCAGGTCACCCTGACAGTTTGTCCAATGCTAATGGAAGATTATTGACTCGATAGTGTGAAACCTCAAAGAATACTACATATCACCCAGCTGCATAGAGACTTGTGGTTTTATAGATTTCTTTGTTTCAGCAGTTAGCGATAAAAAAAAAAAAAATCTTCCCATGACCACTTTTCTTCAATCGATGAGCAGTTTAGCAGATTCTTATTACAAATTAGGTGGCAGCAAGATTTCAATAGATTACATGTTATGAAACCTTTAAAATGTGTTTTAAAAATATATGTGACCAGCGATAATGCAGTCAAGTGGTCTCATAAATTGCACTCCTGTCTGTTGGAGGATTCATGGCAAAGGGAAGGGCTTCTGGTCGAAAACAAAATCTAATAATAAATGAAATTGGCAGGTCATGTGTACAAAGTATTTTGTCATACAATTATTGTTTTATTATCCTGCATTTTATTAAAGTGGTTGTAAACCTTTTACAACCACTTTTAGGCCGTGTACACACCATCGGTTCAAACCGATGAAAACGGACTGAAGTTCAGTTTCATCGGTCCAAACCGACCGTGTGTACGCCCCATCGGTCTGTTGTCCTTCAGTCCAAAAAAAGAGAACTTGCTTTAAAATCGAATCGATGGACGGCTGATCGATAGGTCAAAACCGATGGTTAGTACACAAAAGCATTGGTTCAAACCCCGTGCATGCTCAGAATCAAGTCGACGCATGTTTGGAAGCATCGAACTTCGTTTTTTTCAGCACGTCGTGTGTTTTACGTCACCACGTTCTGACCCGATCAGTTTTTGAAACGATGGTGTGTACGCACACCAGACCATCAGTCTTCTTCAGCAGTGAACCGATGAAAACGGTCCGTAGGACCATTCTCACCGGATGGACTGACCGTGTGTACGCGGCCATACACACAGGTAAGCCTACACTAAGGCTTACCTGTAGGTGCTCAAAATATCTCCTAAACCTCCACGGTTTAGGACATATTTGCAAAAGAGACGGGCGCTGATGTCTACGGCGCTTGCGCACTGGAGAAACCTTTAGAAACGGCGATCGTGCCATTTCTAAAGGAGATCGTGCTGTGACTGGTGGCTCCTGTGCGCCAATCACAGAGCTGAACCCGCTATACCTGGAAGGAAGAGGGTGAAAGATGGACGCTTTGTGGAGGTGAGGAAATTGGGGACATCGCAGGCTTCGGTTTCAGATAAGTTACACATAATGACACATATGATGCATAGTAGCCCATTAAGCTTTACCTTTGCAGGGAAACAAAGAGGAAGTAAAACCCATCAGGGTTTACTTCTTCTTTAATGCTCAACTCCAGTTTTGGAATTACCCCTTTCACATACCCTATTCAATCACTCATGACCCTAAGGCCACATTCACATCATCACGCAGTACGAATGAATGTCCCCGCTACGCAATTTTGACATTGCAATTTTCACATGATTCCGTATGTCGCGTAAGGAGACAAGCTTCAGACAATTTGTGAAGGGGCTGTTTGCCACATGATCCTGCCGCAAGACGAGTGTGGCAGAATCACATAACGTTTGGGGTGCCATTGCAGGAAAATGGCACCCAAACACGTGCAGTGTGTTGTGCCGTGCTTGCAAGTGATCCTAAATCGTGAGATATGAACGGGGCCTTAAAAAAATCATTGCACTTATGTTTTTTCCTATGTGTCTCCAGTCAGGTCCAGTGGGGTTAAAGTCTCAGATATAGAGTATTGCAGATAAAGATTTTATTTCTATTTTTTTAGGGCTTCTGGGGGTCCATCTTTGTTTTGGTGCCTAGGCTGAAATAGTTTTTCATGATGGTAAAACCTGTTTCAGCTTCACATATTCACAAACAGTCACTTCTCTATAAAGGACTTTGTGGGTCTTACACTAATTCTGAAAGATAGGACCCCCTCCAAAACATTTAAAAAAAAAACTGTTAATTTTTAAACCTTAAAATGTATTTATTTTATGCAGAGATATACTTAAAGTATATAAAAATGTGTATGCGTGAATTGTCATGAAAAACATGACCAGACTAACATAAGAAGCTAAAAGTAGCTACCTCAAACCATGAATTCCCTGGAATACCCAGGTATGATCTAACTTCTGTTTGGACTAAAAAAAACTAGCATTCTCCACCATGGAATATACATTCCTTTCTGACCTATAGACAGTTGATCACTGTGTAAGTGAAGTTAAGGTTGCTTTTGTATAATCAAAAGATATAACAGTAAAACAAATCTTAATGCCTAAGCACAATTTTGCAACTTTGTTAACATGTGTTACTAAAACCATACATATTATCACAATTACTTTGTGCATCGGGGTGGATTATACCCTGGGTTTTTTTCAAGAAAAATTGGGCTTTTATTTGGTGGTAAATGGTAATGAATATGTCCTTATCTTTTATTATTATTACTATTATTAAAGGAAAACTGGCCCAAAATATAAAAAAAAAAATGTAGCTGTATTTTTCTTGCTAACCTTCCACTAAAGAACAACCTAAAAATAAATTCTACTTCTCATGACGATCACAACGATACCACATTTGTGTATGTTAGTTGTTGTTTGTACCCGTAGCACAGCCCAGAAACAATAGTGCTCTTTTATCCCAAAACGCACTGACCCTAACTGACACTGATACTTATTTAAAAAGAAAAAATACTGACCCTGACTTTGACCCAAACATTAACCCTGGCACTGACCTAGCTCAAACTTTGATCCAGGTATTTTTTTGTATTTTATTTTTGTATTATTATTTATTTTGTTAGACACAGCGTGAAAACATGAGGGCTGGCTTTACAGTGACTGATTACTGTGGTAGCCGATCAGAAGCTATCACAGTGATCAGGTTACCTAGAATTGGGAGATCCCAGCCCCAATCGTTAGCACGGGGCACGTGGCTCTTGGTGAGACCCCGGTCTCTGTGCTGGGAGTGCACCATGCGGCCCACTCCCAGCACAAATATGCAGCCCCATGGAAAAAAGCCCAGTCTAGAGGGGCTGCATTATGTGTAAGGTCGGCGTCAATGGCTTAAAGCAAACCTGTACTTTGCCCTTGCAGAGCAAAGCAACAGGTTTACTCTATTGCTGCCCCACCTGTCCTTCCTGTCAGAACAGAAAGTGGTTGACATGGATGGGACAGGGTTGGTTAAAAATGTATCATTATTATTGCTGTGCATGCCTTCCCAATGACAAATATTCCCCTCAGTTATTGTATGGGCTGCATTGGTATTCAAGTGCCAACTGTTTTTCTGTGCCTTGTTTTAAAGTTACTGTGTGTAATGCAAGAGTTAACTTCCTGTGGTGTGTCTACTGTTTGGCCTGTTGGGGTATTTAAAGGGGTTGTAAAGGTTCATGGTTTTTCACCTTAATGCATCCTATGCATTAAGGTGAAAAAACATCTTATGATTTGCAACTCCCCAGCCCCCCCGTTTTACTTACCTGAGCCCTGGAAGACCCGCGTCACAAATGTGCTCTTCCTCTTTCCAGTTTTCTTGGCTCTTCATTGGATAGATTGATAGCAGCGCAGCCATTGGCTCACGCTGCTGTCAATCAAATCCAATGATGCGGATGCCGGGGGCGGGGCCAAGTCCTGCAATTAGCGGCTATGGATGCCGAATACAGGACTCTGGAGCATGCCCGAAAGGTAACCCACTTGGGAGAGCGCTCCAAAGAGGGGGTTATCTGAGGCAGGTAGGAGCCACTCTGTGCAAAACGAGCTGCACAGTGGAGGTAAGTATAACATGTTTGTTATTTAAAAAGAGAAAATGTTAACCTTTACAACCACTTTAAGCAGGAATGGATTGGGCCAGTGAAGGGAGAGAGTTAGAGAAGAAATTGATCATAGGAGTGATAAGGATCATGCACAGAGAGATGTAGCATTGCATCTTAAAGGGGTCACACTGTGGCTGTACCCTGGACTGTAAAGCACGCAAATCACTATTGATTGGCAACTATTACAACTTAGCTAAATGTATGATACACCACAACATAGCCATAAGGACTCTGTCATATGTTAAAGAGGAATGCTGTTCATTTAAATAGCCTGTTGCACTGCCATGTGTTTGCTGGAGCCAAGTGTTCGAAGAAAAGTTGTATTTCAGTAAATGGAGTTGCTGGTTAAATGGAACGTTTGGTCAGATTTAATGGGGGTGCTGAGTGAGAGTGAAATCCTACAGTGTATGAGAATGGGGAACAAAGTGTAAACGTTCAGGTTAACCTTGTGGATACTGGATAGTAACAAGTAAAAGGATAAGAAGACAGTTCAGGAGGGGAGGTGGCGGTGGTGGGTGACAAAGGGTGTGTTGAGCGGTGGATTGGTGGATGTATGGTCTACCAGACTAAGTGGCAGATACCCTAAGTTAGGTCCTGCTGCACAGCAAAACTCACCTATGGACTGGGCCTGGACCACAAGTGTGTGAGGTCTCGCAAGGTATACAGCAGCTTTCCTTCGTGCCTTTGGGTTGAAGATTAAGGGTTAAGTGTAACACCTCTAAAGTAACTGGTGTAGGAAAATCTGTGTTTTACGCTATTTCTCTCAGGATGACTTTATAGCCAGTGACAGACCAGGTGGCACTTGCAGGTGAATGGATGTTATCCTTCTGGTGTAGGGCCTGGTGCAATAGTATGGCCTTTGGGAACAAGGGTTGTATACTCACACAGGAGTGAGAGCAACATCATCAGGCAAACACTTGGTAAAAGTATTTATATAAAGTTGGTGGCATGCAGTTTCCCCATAAACTATCCAACACATTGGCATCACTTTCGAAAGTGATCACTGTCCCAGCTTTTCAACAAATCTAAAGCAGACCATACATGGGTCGAACTCCAAAAGATTCTTTTGAGAAAATCGGAACTAAGAATTTTCTTTTTCGAATCTTGCACTATTAGTGGGCTTCAGTAATGGCTGATTTTCGTGTGGCCATCGAATTTAAGTGATTGGGCATGTTGGAAATTTTTGGAAAAACAAACAAATTTGGTTGGTTGAATTTTGAAATCAATGGTGGCACCGTTGGATCACAAAGCACAATATTTCTGATTTTTAAAAGACAATTCATTCGGAAATTAATCCATGTCTGTCCAGCTTAAGGCAGTGCCTGAAATAATTAGGTAATTAGGTAGATTCAGTAAGAGTTAGGCCGACTTATCAGTAGATAAGTCGACCTAACTCAGAATCTTCACCGACTTATGTTTAAGCGTATGCTCAAACAGAGATACGCTTAAACATGTCTAAGATACGACGGCTTGCGCCGTCCTATCTTAGATTGCAATATTTTGGATGGCCGCTAGGTGGCGCTTCCATTGCGGTCGGCGTAGAATATGTAAATGAGGAGATACGCCGATTCACGAACGTACGCCCGGCCGAGTAAAGAAAAAACGTAAAAAAAGTGAGGTCAAGCCTCATTGATATAAAACACG
The DNA here is from genome assembly GCF_905171775.1 of Rana temporaria. Classification (NCBI taxonomy): domain Eukaryota; kingdom Metazoa; phylum Chordata; class Amphibia; order Anura; family Ranidae; genus Rana; species Rana temporaria. The sequence continues at coordinate 626,158,615 of NC_053489.1, read as the reverse complement.
CCCCCCTCAAACACATTTGAATTAGGCGCCCTTACGCCCGCCGATTCAGGCTACGCCGACGTAACTTAGCAGGCAAGTACATTGTGAAATTCCTTAAGCTACGCCGCCGCAAAGTTACGCGAACGTACCTGAATCTACCTAAATATATTTAAGGGATGATAGGTAACAGCAGGTGCATAAAATAAAGTAGTAGGTCATTTTATTCATGACCGACCAATTGCACAGTACATTTATATATTTCTCTTAGTACAAAGTCTACATAAACAGAAAATCTACTTTTGTAAATTCTTTACATTTGCCCCCAAACTTTAAAGTGACCCCTTACTTACGATTTCTTTTAACTAGGTAAAATATTTGAACCTGCTATATCGCCTTTGACAGGTTGTGACAACATGTCTTAAGTTCGATCAGCAGGAAATGCATAGTGATCTCACTGGGGCTCCTATATGTTCACCTTTTCCCTTAATAGCTCATATATTCCCCTAATCTTCATGACATATATATTTTCACGGTAAAGCACTCTCCTTTGACCACTAACATTTTTTTAAATCTATTGATCAACGTGTCATTTGAAGCTCCTTGGGGGGGATCTGAAATCCCTGCTGCTACTCTCGGATTGCAGGACAAAACGAATAGGTTGTTGTTTGTGTTGTAATGGGCAGTGTTATAGATCTCCAGTTACACGCTCATTACAACATCTAAAGAGCACTAGAAAACTGTCAATCTGGTTTATGCTGATGCAAGACAGAGTTCATCTATTAGATGCCATTTAGTCATTGGTGGGAAAATGAATTGTTCATTTTTCCTTTTTTCATGCAAACATAAATTGTCTTAATAGCATAAAAAATAAAATATAACTATTTTAAAACATTGAATATTTATATTTTAAGAACAGGAAATTTTAATGATTACATGTGTAATTAGTATTGATTATCTGTTTTGTTTCATTTTGGCTGGACGTGCTCTTTCCATTAGCCAAATATGATATTCTGACTTCAGTGTCGCATACTTTTTCTGGGTCAGTAACTCAAATTGCCCATCTACACGTATTTATTTTAACCTATTTTCAAGTATATACATAGTTTCTTCATTGTTTTACATGGTGCTTTTTCACACCTGTGTGATGAAGCATTGACATGCATTACTCGCTTTTGCTCCATCAATGTTCTTTGTATTGCCTATTGATGACAATGGCAACTCATGAAAATGTATGATTGTTGATAATGCATGAAAAAAGCATAAAAATACACAATGAATCATGTCTATTCAGCTCTCACCTCTTGCTCTCAAGAAGCTTACAAAATAAAGTAACTTTCAGGCCTTGTACACCCGATAGGAACACCAGAGGACAATGGTCTGAAGGACCGTTTTCATCGGTCAAAACCGATCGTGTGTGGGCCCCATAGGTTATTTAACCTTCGGTCAAAAAAATAGGAAAATTGAACCGATGGACGCCTAATCGATAGGTCAAAACCGATCGTTAGTATGCAAAACCATCGGTTATAACCATCGGTTATAAACCCGCGCATGCTCAGAATCAAGTCGACGCATGCTTGGAAGCATTGAACTTCGTTTTTTTCAGCACGATCGGTTGTATATATTTCAAGCTAGTTTAGTCTGCTCCAATTGACATTTCAATTTTCAGTAGATAACGAATGAGTTAAAGTGGAACTAAACCCAACAATTTAATGGTTTCCCAAAACAGTTACATTCAAGGCATGCAATAAATGATAACTCTCACATTTTGCTTGTGCTCTTAACTTAACTGTCAAGCCATCAAATGGTTGATGTCATAACTAATCACATGTGGAAAACTATTGCAACTGCAGATCAAATATATGCTAAGATGTCAGCCTCCTTGGCTGTAAAAAATAGGAGGGTTTAGTTCGGTTTTAAATGTTCAAACTATTTTTTTTTTATATCACTCTAGGATCCTATTGGTAAAATCTTTGAACTTAAAGTGGAGTTTCGCCCCCCAAAAAAATATTAAAAGTCAGCAGCTACAAATACTGCAGCTGCTGACTTTTAATATATGGACACTTAGGTGTCCTGGGCACCTGCGATGTCAGCACCCTAGCCGATCTGTCCCTCGGCTCTCAGGTGGAGGCTCTGTCTTCTTCGGTAAGGAACTTCCTGGTTCCCTGCTGCGCATGTGCGAGTCGCGCTGCGCGATCCCACTGGTCCCTGCTGTTCTCTGGGACCTGTGTGTCTCCCAGAAGACAGCGGGGGGCGGAGTAGGTGCCGGATGTGGCGTAGGTCACCATGGTGTTCTATGCCTGGAAGTGGGAACATATACCTGGATTACACAGGTATCTGCTTCCTCCTGAAAGGCACCAAATGTGACACCGGAGGCGGAGGGGGGGAGGGTGTCACTGAAGTTTCATTTTTTCCATTTTTGGGTGGAACTCTGCTTTAAGTCTGCACACCTGCTGTAGACATTATAAGGGGTTTAAAGTCTGTCTATTTGGATTTTCTAATTATCTTATATAAAAAATAATATGATAACAGGCATTGGAACACACATAGGAGGGTAGGAACATCCAATACTCCTAGATTGATAAGTTGGGAATTATGCCAGAGAGAGAACTAGCTGGTGGAATATCCTTGACATATAAGAAGCTAGACTCAGCTAAATATTCTCCACTTATAAAAAAAATATTATTAGTTTTAAGGCTACTGGTACTTTTAGAAACTACCTGACAGCACAAAAACGCACTTCTAGGCGGCTGAATATCATTTAAACTACATGGTCAAAAGTTTGAGAGGACACTGGAGCTTTACACCTATATGAGCTTGGACAACCATTTCCAAAACAAAAACATAGACATTGTCATGCCTTTTTAATTCTAATACAAACTTATATAAAGAATGAGAGAAAGGTTAAACATGTATGCAAAACATCCAAAAGTGTATAATAGACTGACCCAAAACCATTATTGTTTCCTTTTATGCATTGAAGTGTTAGGGTTCTTTCACATGGGCGGACCATATGTCCACTTTTTCATCCATCTGTGTACGAATGAAAAAGGGACATACATTGATCCCTATAAAATTGTGGGTGTCAGCGGTTGAATATCCGCTGACACCCGATCTTATCCGGGTCCGCAATTCTCCGATTCTGCAGACGGAGGAAAACCCTATTTTTCCATCCGTCTGCGGATCGGATCATGTACCCCAAATTATACATTTTCCAAACTAACATGACTTCTACAGGACTGAGCGAATAAGGATTAAAAATGCAAGCTAGCATTTCTATTTTGAAATTACACTGCTGACATTTCCAAATATTTTCATTATAATAAACTGTCATACTTTCATGCACTAGTCATCATTGATGTCAATAAAATAAATGAGCGATGTAATAGTCTATCAGCTCTTTCACAATTTTGCTAATACTTCCAAATAAGAGTACTTGGCAAAGAGAGTTTGTAGCTGGATTGCTGCACGCTGTCAAGCACATATTCCCCATAAACTAATTGCCCTGGAGCAGGCAGACAGAACACAACTAAAATCTGGAAAAATGTGGGAGAACCAAAAATGGACATTTGCAAAAGTGTGAATCTTATGACTGACTAACTCTGAACATTTTCTTCCAGGCACCATATGCTCATCTCTTATTCCCCCAAGGAGTGACCGAATTGCAGAACATTTCCTTTCCTGCATCAGCTCAACTAGTTTTAACCTGTTTTAAAAAAGTAGTTCTAGGCAACAAGTTGGTGAAGTGCTAATGCTTAGGAAGAAAGATTACAACTATACTCAGAAAACTTACCTTACTACAGAGCTTTAGCCAAATTTTGTTTGGAGTAAGGATCAATACATATTTGGAGTTTGTGCTTGTAACATTCTCCTAGAGTAAGAGTTCTTAATCGAGGGTATCCATACCTCTTGGGGTATGGAAATCAACTGATGAGGTTATGGCACTGAACTAAGAATACTTAAAAAATTGAAGCAGGAGTTTATGCATTATTGAATCTGAAATGAAAGTGGAAATCGAGTTGATGTGTCCAATGACATGTGAATAACTTTGTCAGTTACTATACTTTGATTCCAAGTTTGGATTGCACAAAAACAATGAAAATCCCAGTAGTTGTAACTAGCTGGTGTAATCTGCTATTTTTATATAAAGAATTATAATTAAATCCTCCTGGTGTTCTTTCCCTTGTTCTTTTCCTAATTATATGATATATGTATTATATGATGATATGTAAAGTAAAACCAAGTTATTGACATCTTTTGATGCTGTAGTGATACCCAATAGTACTGGTGATAATGATGATTTTGACTGTCTGGTGAAGTGAGTATGAGGGCATATTGGAGAATACGTTTAATGCCTTTAATCATATAGAAGATTAGGAATCTCTATACTAAAGGAAGTTTAAACTGTAAGTTGATAACCTTTGCTTTTCAAATGCTAACCCTCTTCCCCATCAAATACTCACACATATATGTACACACCTACAGTACTTGAATTTAAAGAAATAACTCAATTCATAATAAATTTAAATTAGGATGAATTCAGACCCATTTATAACCTTGTAAGAATATTGTTGGGAACCTTACAACCTTAAATTGACCCTAAAGCCTCGTACACACGATCAGTCCATCCGATGAGAATGGTCTGAAGGACCATTGTCATAGGTTAACCGATGAAGCTGACTGATGGTCCGTCGTGCCTACACACCATCGGTTAAAAAACTGATCGTGTCAGAACGCGGTGACATGAATCACAACGACGTGCTGAAAAAAATGAAGTTCAATGCCTCCAAGCATGCGTTGACTTGATTCTGAGCATGCGTGGATTTTTAACCAATGGTTGTGCCTACTAACGATCGTTTTTTTCCCATCGGTTAGGAATCCATAGGTTAAATTTAAAGCAAGTTGGCTTTTTTTTAACCTATGGTTAAATAACCTATGGGGCCCACACACGATCGGTTTGGACCGATGAAAACGGTCCATCAGACCGTTGTCCTTTGGTTAACCTATCATGTGTACGAGGCCTAAAGGTTACATTTACAAGCCTTCCAGTTAGGTCAAAAGTGGAACAAGGTAGCAGACCTCCAGAAATGTCCTAAAAACTTTGCACACAATTCTTAGTAGCATTGTTCTAAATGGTAAAACAAATTAAAGTAGCAGACAACTGTAAGTTATTGTAAAGAAGTGCATTGGCCGGGTTATCTGGGTTATCTGGGTTATATAGTACAAAATAGTGTGATGTAAATCTTATTACTGTCAAAACAAAAATGCCAACCACTCAATAGGATTTAGCTTTTCAAAGTGTGGTGCCGATGGACAAGGCATATACATAACAGTGCAAAACAAAAGGTTTCCCAGTAAACTTACCAGCTAGCCAGCAAAAAAAAAACACCAATGATATATTTACTGGTTTAACAATTTGAGTTTAGGAAAAAAGGTTTTCAAATATACAGGAAGCCACAATGCTTCAAAAGGGTTTTCAAATATACAGGAAGCCACAATGCTTCATCTTACTGTGGTCCTTAACTCTAGCCTGGCAGATGTCCCATCTTAGGACACTGTCAGGACCTGGGCTCTCTTCTGTGACTGGCAGGCATTGACTCTTTCCACTGAGCTATCTGGGATGCTGGATAGCTCCCTGCCTGATCTATTGGACAATCCTATCTGATCCATTGGACAACCCTGCCTTGTCTTGATTGCTGTTGAACCTTGAACTCCTTGATCCTCACATGAATTTCCTAAATAAGCCTGGTCTCAGCACTTCCTCTTTGCCAGATTATTGTGCCTTCTCAGCCAGTGCCTTGCTCTTGACTTCCCTGCTGCGTCTGTATTTTGCTACCACTCATGATTGACTCTTGGCTTGTTCCTTGATTACTGCCTGATCCCAATCTGCGACTACTCGTTACTGAACTTTTGGCTTGTTTACTGACCACGCTGCTGTTTAATCCTTATCTGCTCATCCACTACTGGACCCCGGCTTGCTCACACACTTGTGGGGCAAACCTGGGGACCGCGACATGGTACTAGCACGCAGCTAAATACATCTCCACCATCAGGAGCGCTGATGAACTGGTAGACTCCGCACGTCAGGTGAGCCTGTGTCATCTGTCAGGGTGACTGCCTGTATCTTGCTGGTCGGTGGTAGTCCTGCAACTGCTATAGCAACTGGTCTTCAAGCCCGACGCCTGATCGTGACAGACACATACAGCAATGGATGAGTTAAGGACAGTTATGCCTTTTTCTTTCTTTAAGGTGGCGGAACACACTAGAGTGATGTGGGAACCGTACCTGCCTATTCTCAAAAAAGTTTTAATGTAATTTTAGCAGACAGTGTCTGTCATATTGATATTAATAGACTTTCTGCAGTCTCTAGGTATGTGAAATGTTTCCGGTAGTCAGAGACCACGTCTTAGTCTGTCTTGTGAAAAAAGGGCAGTGCTTTGCTATTTAAAGCGGAGGTTCACCCAAAAATCCACTTTTTGACATTAGATGTAGCATACTGCTAACATCTGCAGTATGCTGTTTTTTTTTTTTTTTCTTGTACTTATCGTTATATGAGCCCTTGTTATCCGGCTCCAAGCGGGGAATCCTGTGGGGAATGGGCGTTTCTAAGCGAAGAGGAGTTGATTGACGGCTGCTAAGGCGCGTCACGCTTTCCGAAAAAAAAACAAAGTCACACTTGGGCGTTTATGGCGCCTGCGCCTGCCGTGTAGAGCTGACTGTGCAGGCGCCATAAACACCCGAGTGTGACTTTAGCAGCCGTCAATCAACTCCTCTTCGCCTATACCCGGAAGTAATCCCCCGCTCGGAGCCGGATAACAAGGGCTCGTATAACGATAAGATGTTAGCAGTATGCTGGAGGGATGTAGCTAATGTAAGAAAGTTTATTTTTGGGTGAACCCCCGCTTTAATAAAAAAATAAAAAAAAGTAAATGTACTTTTTACATTAAGATTAACCGGTTAACGCCCGCCGCATGTAAATATACCTCCACAAAATGGTACGTACAGGCATATGGGCGTACATGTACGTCCCCGCCTTTCCGCGGGTCGGGGGTCCGATCGGGACCCCCCCGGTACATGCGGCGGTCGGTAACCAGCGGGGAGCGATCCGGGATGAGGGCACGGCTATTCGTTTCTAGCCGCCCCCTCGCGATCGCTCCCCGGAGCTGAAGAACGGGGAGAGCCGTATGTAAACACGGCTTCCCCGTGCTTCACTGTGGTGGCTGCATCGATCGAGTGATCCTTTTTATAGGGAGACTCAATCGATGATGTCAGACCTACAGCCACACCCCCCTACAGTTGTAAACACACACTAGGTGAACCCTAACTCCTACAGCGCCCCCTGTGGTTAACTCCCAAACTGCAACTGTCATTTTCACAATAAACAATGCAATTTAAATGCATTTTTTGCTGTGAAAATAAAAAATGGTCCCAAAAATGTGTCAAAATTGTCCGAAGTGTCCGCCATAATGTCGCAGTCACGAAAAAAACGCTGATCGCCGCCATTAGTAGTAAAAAAAAAATAATAATAATGCAATACAACTATCCCCTATTTTGTAAACGCTATAAATTTTGCGCAAACCAAACGATAAACGCTTATTGCAATTTTTTTTACCAAAAATAGGTAGAAGAATACGTATCGGCATAAACTGAGGGAAAAAAAATGTATATATGTTTTTGGGGGATATTTATTATAGCAAAAAGTAAAAAATATTGAATTTTTTTCAAAATTGTCGCTGTATTTTTGTTTATAGCGCAAAAAATAAAAACCCGCAGAGATGATCAAATAACACCAAAAGAAAGCTCTATTTGTGGGGAAAAAAGGACGCCAATTTTGTTTGGGAGCCACGTCGCACGACCGCGCAATTGTCTGTTAAAGCGACGCAGTGCCGAATCGCAAAACCTGGCCTGGGCATTTAGCTGCAAAATGGTCCGGGGCTTAAGTGGTTAAGGTGATTTGTTGAATCTTACCCATTCATGGAAACTGTAAAAAATGTTGACAGGTCCACTTTAATTGGAGTGATATTGTAAATAGAATACTATCACTGCACCACCTGATATCATCATGCGTGTTGACTTTGGCATGCCATTGCACTGCTGCCCAAGATCGTGGAAGTATGGGACATATGTTGTAAATTAGCAAAAATATCTTGCAGAAGAGATGTAAGAAATACACAGAAAACAGAATAAAATAGTTTAAAGAATTTTAATGTTTGATTGGAAGGGACAGTCCAAATGCCTGCGCTATGGAGCAACTTTCTCTTTTTTAATTTTACAAACTTTTATTTCATCGGAACTGTTTATTGATTGTTTATTTTAAAACAGATAATAAAATCTACTTGGATGGACGTGAGTGAAATCATTCTCTTATCTAAATTTACATTTTTTTTTTTGGAAGATCAAAGCAAATGATAAAACGAGTCCATGTGAAATTTGAACACCCACTTTTTCGGGGTTTTGAAAAGATGTGCACTTCTGCTTTCTTCTCCCCCCTTCTTGTACGCAGATGTATTTATTCATTTATTATTTAGTCCTATGCAACTATCATCTATTCTATGGGCTAGTTCTCTGGTCACTATGGTGGGGATTTACTAAAACTAAATCGTGCAAAATCTGCTGCAGTTCTGTATAGAAATCCAACCAACGTCCAGATTTTATTGTCAAAGCGTAATTGAACAAGCTGAAATTAGAAGCTGATTGGCTACCATGCACAGCTGCACCAGATTCTGAGTGCACCAATTTTAGCAAATCTCCCTCTATGTCTGATAAAATTAAGAACACTTTTCCATAGAATTTCCTTGGTGATCTTTTTACGAGATAGTTGACCAGTTCTTTCTTTAACCCTCCCAGTTACTCAGGCCTGGCAGATTGTGATCCAGAGCCTATTTGTACACACTAGGGCCAATTTATACAAGTGCCAAGGAACACATCAGTTTGTATTTGTAGCATGGAAAGACACTGGAGTAAATTAAATTAAAACCCACACAAACACAAGTAGAAAGTGTCCTGGCCAAGATTCATACCAAGGGCCCCAGAGCTGCAAGGTATGCTGTATGTGCTAACCACTAAGCCACTGTGCTGCTAATGCACAGATACACTATATTACCAAAAGTTTTGGGACACCTGCCTTTAAACGCTCATGAACTTTAACCTCCCTTGCGGTATGATTATGGCTGGAATTTTGCACCAAAAGCGGTACAGTTTTGTGCATGGAAATTTGGCGTTTTATACTGTAGGTCTGCAATTCTTATGAATAACTCACTTAAATCTGTCCAAACAAGAGTCTACTAGACATCCCGGGTATGATAAAGTTTGAAACACAAAATTATAAAATAATAAATAACTATAAATAATTATAACACATAATAATGTAATTATAATAAAAATTATTCAATAATGTAATCAAATCAAAAACACTGAAATTTGCTCAGTTGCAGAATTATCGCTGGCATTATTTTTATTGTTTGATGACGAATTTCCCCACAAATCGCTATCGCACAATTCTGCAAGTGATTCTAATTTATTATCTAAAAGCACTTTTGACATAAAGGGACACTTTTTGATTGCTATGGACAGTCTCCAGTTTCCAGGCAGAAAGAACAGTTTTTATTATATAAAAGTGCATGCAGAACACTGGGCAGACCACTAGGGACAAAGGGGGTGTGTATTTATTTCATACAGTACTGTAATCTTTAAGATTACAGTATACTGTATTTGTATTGTGTTTTTCACTTTTTGAATTTGGCGCCGAACTCTGTCACCGTGCGTCGTAACGTCGCAGGGAACAGAGCTCGGCGGCACTGGGAATCGAGCGAGGAGACACAGCGGAGGAGCCCGCGCACACAGCGGTGACACATCGCAGGATCCAGGGACAAGGTAAGTAACTTCCCCCTGTATCCTGCAATGCAATCCCGAGTCTCGGGGATACCGCTTTTGGTATCAAAATTTCCCCCCGAGCCAGACTCGGGAATACCACCGGGGAGGTTAATGGCATCCCAGTCTTAGTCCGTTGGGTTTTATATTGAGTTGGCCCACCCTTTGCAGCTATAACAGCTTCAACTCTTCAGGGAAGGCTGCCCACAAGGTTTTGGTGTGTGTCTATGGGAATGTTTGACCATTCTTCCAGAATCGTATTTGTGAGGTCATGCACTCAGTTTCTACTCTAATGAACTCCAAAGGTGTTCTATCGGGTTGAGGTCAGGACTCTGTGTAGGCCAGTCAAGTTCCTGTTTTTCAGGGGTTGGGCTTGGCCTCTTAGTTCCAGTGAACTCTTAAGGCATCAGCATACCAAGACATTTTGGACAATTTCATGCTCCCAACTTTGTGGAAACAGTTTGGGGATGGCCCCTTCCTGTTCCAACATGACTGTGTACCAGTGCACAAAGCAAGATCCATAAAGGCATGGATGAGCGAGTTTGGGGTGGAGGAATTTCACTGGCCTGACCTCAACCCAATAGAACACCTTTGGGGAGAATTACAGTGGAGACTGCGAGCCAGGCCTTCTCGTTTACACCTCCCAAATGCTCTTCTGGAAGAATGGTCAAACAGTCCCATAGACACACTCCTAATCCTTGTGGACGGCCTTCCTAGAAGAGTTGAAGCTGTTATAGCTGCAAATGGGTGGGCCAACTGAATATTGAACCCTTAGAAAAAATAACCCTACGGACTAAGCCTGGGATGCCATTAAAGTTCATGTGTGTGTAAAGGCAGGCGTCCCAATACTTTCGGTAATATAGTGTATGTTGATCATGTTTAGGCACAGTGAGCCCAAAGCTCTTGTCAAGTTATTGGTGCCAACTTATCATGCTATGTTGAAGGGATAGAAAACACATATGTACTTTATTTATTTGCCTATTCTAGACATATGTGCAAAAATCATTTAGATTCCTCAATAAATTCAGTTTAAACCCAAAGTGTTTGATATCCATAACTAGATGATTTACAAAGGGGTTTTATTGACTTTTCTGCTAGTGTCTGACAGAAATTTGGAAGTATGAAACATTTGTGTCTGCAGAACAAGGTAATATTTCTTGAATGTGTGTTTATAAACTTTTAGCAAAAAAATAAGTGAGTATAAATGTGCGGCAGAACACTGGAACTAGTGAACTCAGATTTACTCAAAAGTATGGAATTTGTTTTATTGGTACTTTTCTTTTTAATGCTGAACTTCAGGTAAACATCTTAAAGTGGAACTAAACTTTATCTAAGCACCTCAAACTGAAAACACTATTTAATACATTTTCAATATCCAAAGCAAACTCACCCATCCGCCCATGTCTCCATGCTTTATTTTGTTGGGAAATCACTTTGTTGGGGCTCACTGGAACATGACAGAGATCGCTGTTCCCAATCACGGAGAATCACCTTGTTTACATAGACAGTTTCCCATTCTGCCTCTCCTCACCGCGATCACTGGTTGCCGGCTGACATCGTGTCGGCGGGACCCGCGTGCATGCTCCCACAGCGCTTGATATTCTCCTTGCACGAACCGACATTCAGGTACGAACGTCGGTTTGCACAGGAGAGCCGACCTGCCGCAGTATATCTGCATTAGCTGGTCGGCAAGTGGTTAATTACCAATTTTGATACAAATTACTTAGCACCACAATGTTTTTTATTTAAAACGCCCCTGTTCCTGGTAGCTTGTGCTCAGAAGCGAACGCACACGTAAGTCCCGCACACATATGTAAACGTGGTTCAAACCACACATGTGAGGTATCACTGCGCGCGTTAGAGCGCGAGAAACAATTCTAGCACTAGATCTCCTCTGCAACTCTAAACTGCTAACATGTAAAAAAAATTAAAGAGTCGCCTATGGATATTTTTAAGTACCGAAGTGTGGCACCATTCCATGAGTGTCCGCAATTTTAAAGCGTGACATGTTGGGTATCTATTTTCTCGTGTAACACACATGATACAAAAAAATTGGGCTAACTATACTGTTTTGTTATTTTTTAATTCATGGAAAAAAACGCGTTTGAAAAATGACTGCGCAAATACCGATAGAGATAAAAAGTTGCAACGACCGCCATTTTATTTCTTAGGATGTCTGCTAAAAAAAACACATATATATATATATATATATATATATATATATATATATATATATATATATATATATATAATGTTTGGGGGTTCTGAGTAATTGTATAGCAAAAAAATTATGATTTGTACATGTAGGAGAGGAGTGCCAGAATAGGCCCGGTATGGAAGTGGTTAATGGTACTGTTGAATTTTAACCAGTGGAAATGGGAAAGAAAAAACAAAGCAATACACCCAGAATAATGCATAGTTCCAAAAAAGCTAAACAATAATATATACTTTTTTACAAGAAACACTAGATATCCTCTTTCAGAGTGATTCTTTTTTCAATGTATTGCTTTGCGCCTATGTAAAACTATGTAAAACTAAACAAATAAAGGGAACGTTAACACATTTGTATCCAGGAAAAAAAGACCTGTTGATCTCATAAATGAGGTTATCTGATTTCTTCCTTTTAATTTATTTTCATTGTGCAGCTGAAACAGAATCAAAAAGGCTCCCAATTCTCATTCTGAAGCTTCAATTGTGATCATGACATGAAATTTAAAGGGTGAGAAGCGATGAAAGAAAAACATTCATTTTCCTTTCCTTACATCGTATTATCATCTCTAAACCTCTTACAAGACCAGTTAAACCCCATTCATTATTGTGTCTTTCTCCATCTGAATAACAAAAACAGTTCATCTTACCAGGATTAGAAACTGAAACCCAGGCAAGGTACTTTGATCACCTTACTCCACACTGCATTATTGTCTAGTGTTTCTGTAGAAAATTCTTATACAAAGATCAATGGAGCATGCAGCTTTAAGAATTGTAAACTGTCTACTGTATGCATGTATTCACCCTTCTGCAGCTCGGTTACACCACCAAACGCTTAAGCAGAAATTTTCGAATGGCAATAATATGTAAATTATAGATGAGCTGACTATTTCATTTAAGCTGTCTTTGGACTCTTAGAAGTCTTTGGCATTTTGCCACTGGTGGTATCATGCAACCAGAACCTAAATGTCTTGGACTTCCACTGCACAATTCAGCTCAACTATGCCCTGTTAAAAGTACAAAGTTTGCCTTTTTGTGTTTGCTTAGTTTGACATCTTATTTAAATTAATTGCTAAATGAAATGTAGGTGCCAATTTACTTCCAGTACCAGAGGGCAGAGTTTTTTTTAAGTACCTAATGAAGTTCAGAAGAATTTAGGTGAACAGATTTTAGGCTTAAAATATTTTTCTTTGTTTAACCTCCCTGGCGGTATGATTATTTCAGATTTTAGGTGCTGAAAGCTGTACCATTATTTGCAAGGAAATTTGGCATTTTACATTGTAGGCCTGTAATTCTTAGGAATAACTCGCTTAAATCTGACCAAACAAGAGTCTAGTAGGCATCCCGGGTATGAAATTTGTTTAAAAACAAAATCATAAATTATAATATAGGAAATAATTATAAGTAATTATAACAAATAATAATATAATTATAATAACAATTATTCAATAATGTAATCAACTCAAAATCACAGAAATGTGCTCAGTTGCAGAATTGTCGCTGTCATTACTTTTTTTTATGATGAATTTCCCCACAAATCGCTATTGCACAATTCTGCAAGTGATTATAATTTATTATCGCTGTTTTCTAGCTGCTCTAAAACCATTTTTGACATAAAGGGACACTTTTGGTTGCTATGGACAATCTACAGTTTGCAGGGAGAAAGAAAGGTTTTTATTATATAAATTAAATGTAGGGCACTGGGCAGACCACTAGGGACAAGGGGGGTGTGTTTTTTTTTACATACAGTACTGTAATCTATAAGATTACAGTATACTGTATGTAAGGTGTTTGTTTACCTTTTTGAATTTGGCGCCCTTCTCCGCCCCCGTGCGTCGTAACGTCACAGGGAACGGAGATCGGCGACACACAGAGGCACTGTGTAAATCGAGCGAGCACCCGCTCGCTCACACAGTGCGGTGGATGCGCTGGATCCAGGGACAAGGTAAGTAAACACTGCCTGTGGATTCAGCGAGGCGAGCCCGAATCTGACTCGGGGTTATCGATCGCAGCAAAAAAATGTAGCCCAGAGTCAGATTCGGGAATACCGCCAAGGGGGTTAAACAGTGTTAGCATAAAACAGATAAGTGATATTCATTTTTATTATTATTATTATTATTATTATTATAAAAATGCTTTTTATGAGAACTGATTGTGCCATAGCTGTTCCATATTGTTGCAAAGTTAGGTAATATTTAAAATTACAAAAAAAACACTTGGATACTTAGAACCATGAATATATATATATATATATATATATATATATATATATATATATATATATATATATATATATATATATATATACTGTATATATACATATAATATATGTGTATTTAAAATGTATTTCCCCTGTTGGGCTAATGGTAGCTTTTTTTTATAACTACATGATTTGAACATTCTAACAACTTGATTTCATTAAAATGTGTATAAGGTATCAACAAATCACAACCAATAGACGCATGGACCAAAATACCTACTGTATGTTTCAATCAAGCCTTGGATAGATAGATAGATAGATAGATAGATAGATAGATAGATAGATAGATAGATAGATAGATAGATAGATAGATAGATAGATAGATAGATAGATAGATAGATAGACAGACAGACACTTGTTACCTGACTTAGTATCTAGCTCCAGCAATGTGACTAAGCCATTATGGTCAACAGACTTTCTGGTGGATTTTTTTTTTCAATCAGAAAATATTTTATTAAAGATTTAATACTTAATATTTTATTAAGTGTACGCACAAAATTCCCAAGTCAGTATCCACAATTATCGTGAACATCAATAGATAACATCATACAGGTCACGTACATAAACAGTAATGCAGGCAGATAGAACTAGAGGGGAACAGTACCCCTGCTGCCACCTCAAATGCAACTAAAAAACACACAGTCTGGCCTAAGCATTAACAGTTATGCATCTAGAAACACTAGATAGGTGAATCAGACTTAGCTTATTAAAACATTTCCAGCACCAACTCCAATGGGCTCAGACCTGGTGTGTCCAAACATGGGCCCCACAGGTTATCAAATTTACAGGTCCTGCCCCTATGCTGATAGATATACTTCTCCGATCCGGAGAGTTTCCCCCATACATTGTAACCATTCTTTATGAGAAGGGGTGTTAGTACACTTCCAATGTCTAAGCAATACTCTGCGTGCTTGGAAAAGAGCTCTAGCAACTGCCTCTCTCGTATAAATCTGAAATTGGAGGTTGTCTAAGAAGCCTAAAAGGCAGGGCTTAGGGTCTAATGGTATGGAAGTTTGGAACACCAAATTTATGGTGCCCAGTACCTCTACACAATAACAATGCAGTTTTGGGCATCTCCAGGTTAAATTAATCAAGTCGCCATTATCCCTTGGGCACCTGCCAAGCAGTCTAAAATACCAATTTGTAGCCTGGCAGGGGTAAAGTGAGCTCCCAGGAGTATGTCAACTGCATCAGTCTCTGAGACACATTAAGGGAACTGCAAGGCCTCTTCCCATTGGTTATAAACTAAAGGGCCCACATCCCTCTCCCAGCCCTTGTATACTACTGATGGATTATTCATTTATTTTAGTTTTTATACAATTGTAACAGGAGGAGTGAAAAACACCCAATGCTGCGGTAGAAAAGATACATTTCAAGTGTATGAATATACAGTACTTTAATAAGAATAAAGTATCATACATAGGGGAAACCAGTGGGTGATTGAGCCTACTAGAATACATGTATGATTGAGATATCAGGAATAGCCATTTAAAGTAAGCATGTAGTTCGCATTTGATCCTTTGCAACCACTTGTGCCTCTAAATGCTGTTGAGGAAAAGTATGGTGGTGTGAAAAAGTAATACATAGTTACATAGTAGGTGAGGTTGAAAAAAGACACAAGTCCATCAAGTCCAGCCTATGTGTGTGATTATATGTCAGTATTACATTGTATATCCCTGTATGTTGTGGTCATTCAGGTGCTTATCTAATAGTTTTTGAAACTATCGATGCTCCCCACTGAGACCACCGCCTGTGGAAGGGAATTCCACATCCTTGCGGCTCTTACAGGAAAGAGCCCTCTACGTAGTTTAAGGTTAAACCTCTTTTCTAATTTTAATGAGTGGCCACGTGTCTTGTTAAACTCCCTTCCACAAAAAAAGCTGTATCCCTATTGTGGGGTCACCAGTACAGTATTTGTAAATTTAAATCATATCCCCTCTCAAGTGCCTCTTCTCCAGAGAGAATAAGCTCAGTTCTCGCAACCTTTCCTCATAGCTAATATCCTCCAGTCCCTTTATTAGCTTTGTTGCCCTTCTTTGTGCTCCATTTCCAGTACATCCTTCCTGAGGACTGGTGCCCAGAACTGGACAGTATACTCTGGGTGCGGCTGGACCAAAGTCTTGTAGAGTGGGAGAATTATAATTTTATCTCTGTAGTTGATCCCCTTTTTAATGCACTGTTTACCCCATCCTCCAGGTCATTTGGGACCCCACTTCCCACCCCTCACCATTCCGAGTACTCCCCATTTATCACCATCTTCTGAACTCACCTCTGTAGCCAGTTTTTAATCCATGTACTCACTCTATGGTCCATGCCAACGGACCTTATTTCGTACAGTTAACGTTAATGGTAACTGTGTCAAATGCTTTTGCAAAATCCAGATACACCACGCCTTCCTTTATCTAGATGGCAACTCACCTCCTCACCTCCTCATAGAAGGTCCTAGTGACCATTGGCATTTGGACAGAAATTGAGGGAAAATTAAAGGTTTTGAATTGCGTCCAAAACAGCAAAATAGGGGAAACCTTCCAATGGAGACAATTGATACTTTGGGGATTTCCTGTAATTTTAGAGAGATTTCCTCTTACATGTAAAACAAAGAAGTCAAGGAAATTCTCCTCAATGGGGCACAATAAAACAATAAAACAGAAAAGAACTGACAGGGGTTTTAAAGTCAATCCTCCAATCCCTCAGCAGTGGACTATTCCTTGACATCCTCACATCTAATGCATGGGTTATGGATAATGTCATAGGCAATTTTATTACATTATGAAAGGCTTTGGTAATAACTTTTCAGGTGTTAATGTACCTCTTATGACCCGTACACATGATCGGATTTTCCGTCGTGAAAACCTTGGATGGTTTTTCCGACGGCATTCCACTCAAGCTTTGCTTGCATACACACGTTCACACAAAAGTTCTCTGAACTTTCGAAGCATCAAGAACGCGGTGACGTACAACACTACAACGAGCCAAGAAAATGAAGTTCAATGCTTCGGATCATGCGTCAAATTGTTTCCGAGCATGCGTCGGAATTTTGCATGTCGGAATTGCTACAGACAATCGGAATTTCAGATCGGAATTTTTCCCGTCTGAAAAATTGAGAACCTGCTCTCAATCTTTTGCTGGCGGAAATTCCGACAGCAAAAGTCCAATGGAGCCCACACACGGTCGGAATTTCCGACCAAAATCTCACATCGGGCTTTTGCTGGCGGAATTTCCGACCGTGTGTACATGGCATTAGAATATATTTAAACATAATGGTCACTAGTTCGGGAGAAAGGCTGTTGTGCAAATTGGCACTGATAAAAAATCATCTGACAATTATCTGAGAACCACAATGACCTATGAAAGACTAACTGCCCTGTACCTACTGGCCGTTGAGAGTATCCTCAAGATGATACAGTTTGAGAAGTAAGTTAAAGATTTTGCAGATGCTAAATTCTGGAAGAACAAGTTTTTGTAAATATTGTAGTGTGATGTATAATTGTGATGTATGAATTGCCAGTTCGAAATACCTGTGTGATGTATATTCATACGGTCAATAAAATTGAGAAAAAAAATCAAACAAGTGTCTTCTTCGAAACCTAACATATATATATTTTAACAAATGCCTTTTATTATTAATTTCAGTTCACTTTATTTATTTGTTGTATAATTTAATTTCTATGTTTAGGGGCCACCGAACTTTGTGCAATTCAGTTTAACTGCTTGACGACCAGCCGCCGTTATAGCCGCAGTTATACGGCGGCAGGTCGGCTCTGCTGGGCGAGATCACGTAGCTATACGCCATCTCGCCAAGCAGCCAATAGGTACCGATAAAAATCGCTGATCACCGCCATTACTAGTAAAAAAAAATATTAATAAAAATACCATAAAACTATCCCCTATTTTGTAAACGTTATAATTTTTGTGCAAACCAATCAATAATTGCTTATTGCTTTTTTTTTTATATATATTTTTGGGGGATATTTATTATAGCAAAAAGTAAAAAATATTATTTTTTTTCAAAATTGTCGCTCTATTTTTATTTATAGCGGAAAAACTGAAAACCGCAGAGGTGATCAAATACCACCAAAAGAAAGCTCAATGTGTGGGAAAAAAAAGGACGCCAATTTTGTTTGGGAGCCATGTCGCACGACCGCGCAATTGTCAGTTAAAACGATGCAGTACCGAATCGCAAAAAGTGGCCTGGTCTTTGACCAGCAATATGGTCCGGGACTGAAGTGGTTAATAAAGTAATTAATGATTGGTGGGGGTTCTTAATTTAAAATAAAGTTTTACTTTTGGTGTGTCTATTTTTCACTTCAAAGGTTATCTAATGTCACATTGAATTTAAATGATTTCTGGCCTACTCCAATTAATCTGAACAATCTGAAGACTTGTATTCTGAAGAATCCCATATTATGCCCTTTGAATGTGCACTGTTGTGTCACACTTTTCAAAGAGCCTGCTGTCTGAGCTACAAGAGAAACAATCAATACAAAAACATACTACATCAAATCTTCTTGCAGGCAGCCAGGTACCATGGGATATATAGTCCTTGGAAATTGAAAGTAAACCAGAAGCAGAGGAGAAGCTGTAAAGCATGCAGGGAATACAGGAAGCTGTAGGACAAGATGAGCAGCAGACGAGCAGTAATCACAAAATTAAAGTAGATTTTTCAGGTAAGCTTATATTGGATTGTCAAAAGAAAAACTACTGTTTATACTGCTAATACATTGGTGATGTTATAAAATGTATGTGTATGCTGTGGCCATAGAATTCCACTAACCCCTTGGAGCCAGTCGCTTTAAGGGGTTTAGGATTCTGGGAGGTGGGTCTGGGTTTATGATCAAGTAATCCCCATGATTGGCTTTCATGGCGTTCACATGATCGTAAAGCTGCTGATCACCAGCAGCATTACCCACAGGTAGCTGTACTGACAGCGCGCAGGGCATGTGCCCTCGGCACAGCTATAATCCACCAATTCACACAAATATGTGGCCACTCAGCACCAAGGCCCATACTTTTGAAAAGGTGATAGGATCAAAAGACCAGTTTACCTATTAGGGTGTAGCCACTTATCTGCTCCAAACAGGACTGGGCAAAGAATCAGGACAGTCACTTTTCTAGGAGAGGGTTGCCATTCTTTGGTCATCCTCATAAAAAATACCTACCAACTGCTAATGGGCTGATCCTCTACCAACTTTGCCACTACACATTTGTCCTACTGTGGCCGCAGTGCTTAATGGTCAAAGTTATTTCTTTTTAAACAATTTGGTCTATTTGGTCTATTGGATCAAACAATTAACAACAGATATGTAATTAAAAATAAAGTTACATAATATCTTGAGAAATAGTTTTCAGACAGAGTAAGACGTTTTCTTCCCCCCCAGTTTATAATCCTTGTAATAGATTATGTTTCTTTGGTTTTCTGTAACAAGTGCTAATTGGGAAACAGAACACCTGCTGTAGCTCCCTCCACTCTCTTTTATGAAGTTTCTGTATGAAGGGACTCTTCATCCCCTGAGGAATATAACCTTCAGCTTTGAGAACCACACAAAGGTTGGAAGCTAGGGAGTTTGCAGGTCTGAGATGGCTATTCTTGCAGCTTAACCAGAACTATTTTGGAAAAAAAAACAAGGTGAACCCCCTAAAGGTAAAGCAAGCCACTATGAAGACATGAAATCAAAGAAGAGATATTTGTTTCCTTACAATGAATGGCCTTTCCATGATGAAAGTCAATTTGTAGAACTGAGACCTTTGGACTAACATCTGCTTGACGATGCTCAGGTCACACCTGCCTAATATAAGTATAATGATTACATCAAAAGACGAGATTTATTGCGGGACACAACAAAGGACATTTCCCTTCCTAGCAGCCCTGCCAAGACTATAACTGATGGGACTTGCAGATCAAATAGATAACAAGCATTCACTTTTAGCTTTCTCAGGTCTGAGCAGTATGAATGGTAAACAATGTGATTGTATATTTTCATAATTTAATATTCCATTATGTAATTTCACATTTCTACCCCACTCAATGATAACATTGAAGATAGAGTGAAACCCTTCAGTTACAGTACTTGGATACATGTTCAGTTTTCATCATTTCCTTTTCTTATATACTGTATATATTTACTGTGATTTCCTTATTGGGATTGATTTACTAAAGCTTTTGCACATCAAATGTGTGTAAATACTGATCCTTGCAGTATTAATTATGTGTCCACCAAGCCTACAGATATGTATGCACACATCACAGCCTAGCTTCATAGACTTGAATAGAGTTAGATAAATTCATATATCAGATTGCATGGATCAGTGTGCAAAGCAAGCATATCATAGAGACGTACAGTGGAACCTTGGATTTTGAGTAACGCAGTTAATGAGCGTTTCACAATACGATTACTGTATTATTAAAAATCCTAACTCGGTTTGCGAGTGTTGTTTCGCAAAACAAGTAGGATTCAGGCCAAAGCTGTGTGCAGTACCGCATTTGGCCTGAGGTGGGGAGTGCCAGAGCCGACGTGAGCCGAACGGCGCCAATCCCAGCCGATCGGCGCAGTTCAGAAATGCTAGGAAAGACACAGAAATACTCAGTTCCCGAGCCTTACCAAGGTTTTCTGAGGTCAGCCGAGTTGTCCTTGGGTCTTTCCAATCTTTTTTAGCTAACTCCTATTCAGTCCACCTTCATGCGATCCTAGAAAAAGCATCTTTTCAGAGAAGCTGATCTTAAAGGGGTTGTAAAGCAAAAAAAAAAGTTCATAATATGCATCCTTTACCTGCAGACATTCCTCTTTTCACTTCCTCATTGTTCGTTTTTGTTCAGAAGTTGCTCTATTTCTTCTCTGTTCTGTTCACTTCCTGTTTGTCTGATTTTACTGACCACCATGACGGGGGGCTTTACTGCGGTGGTCAGTGACATGCTTACCCCCTCCTGGGAACTACATCTGTGCGGCAGGATGCTCTCTACATGTTAGAGACTTCAAGGAGGTGTGAATTACTGGGTGTGCCGCAATTCATACTGTGAAATGTAGTTCTTACATGAACGAGTGATGCAAACCAGGAAGTGGATGAAAGAACAGAAACTAGAATGCCGGAGGTGATATAGATGAAGGAATTTAATAGGTATTTACTTGTTTTTTAACAGAATCATTACACTATTCTGTCTGTCTACCTTGCAGACATTAATTTTAGGCAAAATTTGTTGTCCTTTACAACTCCTTTAACTCCACCTATAACTGTACTTTTACTTTCTCCATCATCTCATCCCTCACAGTTATTACCTTTTGTATAAAAGGACCCTCCATTACATAGACTTGTAGTTCTCATGAACAAGGTCCCCCCAATCATCTTGTGTTGAATTGCATTGGAACCATGTATAGTTCTGGGCAAAATATTGGCGCTATATGAATCCTGTATTAAAATAATACTTTGTAATAATTTTAGCACAAGTGTTGAATTATTGTTTAAACTAATTCAAGACTGCAATGTGGTTTTAAAGTGGATAACCCGGGTTATGGCTGAAGCTATCAGCCATAACCCTGCTTTTTTTTTTTTTTTTTTCAGCCGGCGATTCTCTTACTCATAAAAGCAATCTGAGTGGCTGATGGCCCACTGGATCACTTTTAGAAGCAGCGGGAGGGGTCGACCTCCCCCTGCTGCCACTCGCCAGTATTTCTTGGGCTTACCTTTCTCACACAACTGGCCTCAGAGGTAAGGAGAGACCAGATTGTCTCTCCTAACCTCTGAGGCCTCGTACACACGACAGAGTTTCTCGGCAGAATTCACCGAGAAACTCGGTCAAAACCCGGATTCTGCCGAGAATCTCTGTCGTGTGTACACTTTTGGCTCGATGGAGCCGCCGAGGAGCTCGTCGAGAAAATAGAGAACATGTTCTCTATTTTCTCGTTGTTCTATGGGAGAAGGCGGCCCGCCGAGCTCCTCGGCGGCTTCATCCCAAAACTCGACGAGGAACTCGACGTGCCAAGCACGTCGAGTTTCTCTGTCGTGTGTACGAGGCCTAAGATCTAGGACCAGAGAAATATCATGACATCACTTCCGGTCTAGGGCAGATGTAAATCTTTCTTTTTTTTTTTTAAATCATAAGATTAATGTTTCAATGTTTCTTTTTTTTTTATCTGATGCTTTCAAAGTAGAGGAGATATTTGGGGTCTTTTATCCCTTTCTATCACAAGGAATGTTTACAAGAATTGTGATAGGAATAAAAGTGTTAAAAAAATAAATAAAGGCACAGTGTAAGAATAAAAAATAAATGATGATAAAAAAATAATTTAAAGCACCCCCTCTCTCCATGCTCGTCAATGTGCCAGGACTCAGCCAGGAGTGCTAGCATCATTCCTGACATAGAGTGGGGCAGCAGAGCTGCAGTAATTACACTTCTAGACCTGCTCACCCAGTGTAACCTACAGGACTGGGCTGTGAGTGCACAAAATCAGCCTTGCCCTTCATTCATTTATGAATGAAGATTATAGTTGGCATCTTCACCTTAGGTGCCAGAAGACTCAGTGGAAAATAACTTTCATTGCATATTCTTGTTACCCTCTACATCTACCTGTCAGGGACTGGATCACCTGCTAGTGGCACTGTGATTTTCTGGGCAGAGTGTTGTAATTTCAGTGTCAACCAGCCGGTGTCTTCCAGCTGACCCCATTAATCAGTTTCCATCTGATTCTGGCTGCTGGGAGGGTAATTAGGTCCTCTCCTGCTAAGTGCCTATCGCTCCAGTGTTTTTCTTGCAGCCAGATACATATAGCTGTTATCCTGTTCCTGCTCCTGCCCTATTCACTGTATTCTACTGCCTGATCCCAATTGTTCCTGATCCCAGTTTTATTTCCCCCTTCCCATGTGTTAAGTATTGGGAATTGGGATCACTCCCTTGCCATATCTGTAATTTTTGAGAACAACAAGAAAAACAGCTAAAGGTTCGGACTCCCCTTTTTCACCTGCTCCCTGCACCTCCAGTTTGTTCCCAATCTTGTATATGTAGCGGCCTGCTCCTGTTGAACAGGCGCTGCTTTGAATTTAGTGGGGGTCTGAGCTGCTATTTGGCTCAGACAAATATAATTGATGGCAAATTCAGCCTCTGTTCCAGCCCTGGCTGTGCTGAGAGTTCCACCATTGCTTGCCTGGGGGAGTCATTACTACCTTAGGCCAAGGAAGGCAGCAGCAAGGTCAGGGGAGTGGTCGCCCCGCTGTGCATGCTGGGGAGGGGTACTTAAGGGACAGACGCCATTGGTGCGGGGTCCGTTGTTCACAACTCGTGGCCCGCCTGGCCTGAGGTGCGTGTCCTGAATCCTGACTCTGGGACCACGTTGGTCCAGGGTCCCGGCTTTGCCTGGTTGGCTCAATAGTCAGACTGGGGCCTGCTTTTTGAAGAGGTAATCCTGTGCTGTCCGTCCTGCGGGAGGAGGCCACTTGATGAAGGAAGCCAGGGGAGGACCTATCCTGGAGAGGGCCATGCAAGAGGCTAGTACCTTGGGAGTAGGCCTGGAAACTTCATCGAAGGATGCACCATACACTGAGTGGCTTGACGGTGTTGCCTGTCAGATCTAAAATTCTACTGAAGTTAATCTGGAGAGATCCGGCTGCTGAATCCTGTGGCAGAGGATTCCGGACCAAAAGTGTCTCCTCATAAAGGAAGGTCTGTGGCAGAGACTGTACTTTATTCCGTGTGCCATCCCGACTGCTAGGCCAGTGAGAGGGACCTATCCAGGTGAGCAATATCCACTCTGGCTAGAGAGGCAACGAGAACTGTATGCTGGAAGCAGGAGTGTTTCCTATTTGTGATTGTGCACCTGAACCTACCTACCCTTCCACCCCTTTACTTCTTTTCAACTAAAGTTCTGCAAATAAATCCCAGAAAAAGAAGTGCATTGTGTGGACATTGAAATTCTTTGGACTCTCTTTTCACCCTGGACAGCAAGAATAGAGATAACGTGCTACCCAAAAATAACCAGCAGCTCCTATGGGGGTAGTGCTACATATATATTGTATATAGTTTATTGTTCGTTATGCTTCTGTTTGATAGTTATTAGTCAGGTATTCTGTCACTGGGTTTTTAGTTCACTTGTATTTGTACTGTGTACTGGTGTTACTGTAAATAAATCTCACTTAAAGCATACACAGTCTGGTCCCAGTTACGGAGTGTAGCCGGATCTGGCCACCTCTGCTGTTGATTCCTGATATACCTATTAACCACTTGCTGACCAACCTGTAGCAGTTTTACTACTACAGGGCGGCAACTGTGTGCCAGATCATGTATATATTTACGTAACCCGGCTCTTCCGGGTAGCAGGCACGAATATGCACCGCCGCTGGCTCGCTTCCGCTGTATATTATACACAGTGGCAACTCCAATCGCCTACAATCACAGTACCGGAGCTTGCGAACCCTTTTATTTTTTGAACATCCCTGGTTTACAACTGCTTTAACCCTTCGATCACCCCGGATGTTAACCCCTTCCAGGTACAGTGGCAGTGCATATTTTTTAGCACTGATCACAGAATTAGTGTCATTGGTCCCCAAATAGTGCCAAAAGTGTCAGTTAGTATCTGAAAGTCTGCCGCAATATCACAGTCCCACTATAAGTTGCTGATTGCTGCCATTACTAGTAAAAATAAATAAAAAAACTAAAAATTATTACAAATATTCCATAGTTTACTATAACTTTTGCGCAAACCAAACAACATACGCTTATTGAGCATTGGTTTACCAAAAGATATGTAGCAGAATACATATTAGCCAAACATTTTTAAGATATTTTATATTTCATTTATTTTTATTGGATATATTTTATAGCAGAGAGTCTAAAAAATAATTTTTATTTGACAGTGTTTTTTGGTTCAAAAAAAATAAAAAGGCAGAGGTGATCAAATACCACTAAAAGAAAGCTCTATGGCCCGGATTCACATACATTGGCGCATATTTATGCCACCGTATCGTATCTCATATACGCTACGCCGACGTAGCGCAGAGAGGCAAGCACTGGATTCACAAAGCCAGTGCTGCCAAATCTGCGCTGGGTTTCCTATGCGTAAGTCGTCGTAAGTGGAAGTGGGCGTGAGCCATGCAAATGAGGCATGACCCCATGCAAATGATGGGCCGAGCGCCATAAAGATACAAATAACGAACGGCGCATGCGCCGTCCCGTGGACGCATCCCACTGCGCATGCTCAGAATCACGTCGGAACTACTCCCTAAGATACGACGGATCACTGCCTACGACATGAACGTAACCTACGCTTAGTCATATTCACGTACAACGTAAACAAAATAAGTAGGGCTGTTACTGATCAAAATTTTTCTGTTCGATTATTCGTTTTTATTTTTTTTTATTGATTAATCGACTAATTTCGATTAATTATAACGCACATACAGATCCAACTACTTTTAGCTGATCTCCTTGCAGGCTAATTTCCAGTACCAACCAATGGAAAAATGGATAGCAGGATACAAAAAACACACAAAGGCAGCGCTCGATGGGAATAGCATTAGAACTTTTATATTCTTCAAGTAGGTAACAAAATAAATATTGCACTGGAGATAAAATTGATGTAGCTACATAAACTGTAAAAATGCTGCGAGTGAGGCCTTGTACACAAAGACGGACTGTCCGATGCCGGACTTTGGTCTGATGGTTGTACACACCATCAAACCAAAATCCCCGTGGACAGGATACGCGGTGACGTGGCCACGCCGTCGCCGCGACGATGACGCGGCGACGTGCGCGACCCTGGAAGGTCAATGCTTCCACGCATGCGTCAAATCACTTTGACGCATGCGAGGGCTTTTGGCCGAGCGGACATGTCCGGTAAGTCGCACAGACGACCGAACATGTCCGACGGACAGGCTTCCAGCGGACATGTTTCTTAGCATGCTAAGAAACATTTGTCCGCTGGAAACCTGTCCGATCCGCCGGAAAATTGTCCAGTGGGACGTACAGACGACCGAACATGTCCGCTGAAACTGGTCTGCGGACCAATTTCAGCAGACATGTTCGGTCGTGTGTACGAGGCCTAATACCAAACGGTACCAAAAGCAGTAAAAAAACATGTAGCTAAGTATGATACTGGTATAAAAATGTGTACAACGATACCACTGCTGAATCCAGATGAGGAGAGGTTAACATCAGTCCTTGCTTGTGGCAGATAATAAGGTCCTGCCGGAATGCAGATATGAAGGCACAGCAAAGCAGCCCTTCAGATGGACACGGCAAACCCCGCCGGTGTCCGTGACGTTACTGGATCTCCGACGGAACTCCCTGAAGGCCCAGAAGCCAGCGGAGAGGTGAGTACCAATCAAAAGAATTTTAATCGATCAAAAAGATTTGGATCGATCAAAAAAATTAAAGATTAATCGATTAATTAAAAGTTAATTTGCACAGCCCTAGAAATAAGATACGACAGATTGTGTTCCCTGGTCCATACCTTTGCATGGGTTGCGCCTCCTATATGGGGAATAACTTTACGCCGGATGTACGACTTACGCAAACCGCGTATATTATGTGCCCGGCGCAAGTACGTTCGTGAATCGACGTATCTCCCTCATTTCCATATTTGAATAGGAAATCAATGGGAGCATCACTTGCGTCCAGCGTAAATATGCGCCCACGATACGCCGGCGTAGGCAAGTTACGTCAGTTGGATGAAGCCTATTTTTAGGCGTATCTCGGTTTGTGAGCACGGCGCATTGATACGACGGCGCATATTTGCACTTACGCGGCGTATCACGTCGGCGTAAGTGCTTTGTGAATCCGGGCCAATATGTGGGAAATAAGGGCATACATTTTATTTGGGAATTGTTGCACAACTGCACAATTGACAGTTAAAGTAACGCAGTGCCAGATGGCAAACAATGGTCTTGAAGGGGGTAAATCTTCTGGAGCTGAAGTGGTTCATTCAGGACACCGTGGTCTGGGTGTAACCTAGTATTTTCAATGAAGGGCAACTAGATAAAAACAACTTCCCTCTAATAGTGTTTTTTAAGCCCAGTTTTCTTTTGCCTATTGCAGTCAAACGATAGCAAATATTTTACAATTCTTTCTAAAACCAGCCCCATTATGATACCAATTAAGTTAATTGCTGCAAATAATAATTGTGTAAATATTTTAGTGAAAACCCATCTCATTGTGGTTTTCTCTGGGAGATGTCAATTTGGGCATTTCTCTAAATATTAGCTTTGTTAAGGATCATCAGTTTAAAGTGTTGAATTATTTGTTCATGGCTAATTTTCTTAATTCCTCTTCTTCTTCTTCTGATTAGCCGCATGGCCTGCAGCCATTGCCAGATGCTGCCTTGTTTTATGCATAATAACGGGGTCAGAAGTATTTTGACATTTCCTGTACTTGTCTGTTTGTTTGTGTACAACAGTTGTTACAACATTTGCCGGCCCTGAAAAAAAATGCATTTAAAAATCCATTTATATGTTTACAGAAAGAGCAATCAATGACTTGCACCTGCCAGGTTCTCAGTATAGCAGTTAATACCCAGATTGCGGCTTGTTTCATGCTGCCATTCACAAAACGGAAAGGAAAAAAAAAAACATGTTAAAAATATACCATCTGAATTTTAAATCACAGGGGACTGGAAATATGTTAAAGGGGTAAAACTAAAGCTCACCCCAACCAAAGTTCTGTGGCCTTATTGATTTCCTTGTAATGTACAGTCCTTGTGGAGCTCTCAACTCAATCCCCCCGGGGTCCAAAGATGACAAAAGGACTCATTTTCTCTTGGGCAAAAGAAAACAAAAACACAAAGCTGTGAAAGTCATTCATTTTGTCTAGGTATACACAAGCAGACCTTTTATCTGACCCAGGGACAGGTCCTAATACAGCTACTGGTATTCCTTACAAAAGAAAAAGAAAATAAACAGTTATGGAAGTCACTTTTGCTGTTAGTTTCAACCAATAAAGGAAAGGATAGAAATATACAAAGATATTGGAAATCCACTTTAGCTCCTAATCTGTCCGATGTCATTTTAAAGGTGTTGTAAAGGTAAAAAAAATCCCTATATAGCTTTCTTTACCTTAGTGCAGTCCTCTTTCACTTACCTCATCCTTTGATTTTGCTTTTAAATGTCCTTATTTCTTCTGAGAAATCCTCACTTCCTGTTCTTCTGTCTGTAACTACACACAGTAATGCAAGGCTTTCTCCCTGGTGTGGAGTGTCGTGCTCACCCCTCCCTTGAGGGGGAGAGCAGGAAAGTCAGGACGCCCACTAACTCACAGCTCCTTTCTTTATCTGCAACGTAGAGAGCGTCCTGACTCTCCTTCTCGCCTCCTCAAAGGAGGGGGCGAGCACGACACTCCACACCAGGAAGAAACCCTTGCATTACTGTGTGGAGTTGCAGACAGAAGAACAGGAAGTGAGGATTTCTCAGAAGAAATAAGGACATTTAAAATCAAAATCGAAGGGTGAGGTAAGTGACGGAGGACTGCACTAAGGTAAAGGAAGCTATTTAGGGAAAAAAATATTACCTTTACAACCCCTTTAAGACTCAATTCTCAAGCCCGTTTTGAACTAATGTTAGCCGACCGCCTCCTGCACATATACGTCGGCAGAATGTCACAGCTGGGCCCCTGCCGCGAGCTCCGTGACCGTGTCTGCGGGACCCATCACAAAATTTGGGGCCCCTTACACAACCCATCAGACCGTTCTCATCGGATGGACCGATCGTGTGTACGCGGCATAACTGTTTAGCTGAGTTAACCTTAAAATATTATAATTCATATTGTGCCAAGGGTCATCTTTTGATATGTGTAAAAATATATGTAAATTATGGGCCAGATCCACAAAAGGGATACGACGGCGTATCTACTGATACGCCGTCGTATCCCTGTTTCTATCTATGGAACTGATCCACAGAATCAGTTTCCAATAGATAGGGAGAAGGTCCGACATGTGTAAGGGACTTACACTGTCGGATCTTAGGATGCAGTACCTCGGCCGCCGCTGGGGGAATTTCTCGTCGAAATGCCGCTTCGGGTATGCAAATTAGCACTTAAGGAGATCCACAAAGCTTTTATGCTTCGTTTTTTCTCCGTAAGTATTAGTTTGCAAACGCAAAATTAGGGCTGCTTTTACAAGGCCTAAACTGTTTAGGCCTTGTAAAAGTAGACCCTTCTATCCCGTGTCGCCGTCTTTTTTTTTTCAAATTTTTTTTTTCCCGCCGCAACTCGTATTTTTTTTTTACGCCCGTCGCGATTCTCAAAACCCGGCGCAACGTAAAACCGCGCAAAGCACGTCGGGAAAATGACGTCGTGAGCATGCGCTGTACGTCCGGCGCGGGAGCGCGCCTAATTTAAATGGGACTCGCCCCATTTGAATAGGAACGCCTTGCACCGGCCGGAT
Source organism: Rana temporaria (assembly GCF_905171775.1). Taxonomy (NCBI): domain Eukaryota; kingdom Metazoa; phylum Chordata; class Amphibia; order Anura; family Ranidae; genus Rana; species Rana temporaria. Next base: position 626,128,945 of record NC_053489.1, on the reverse strand, counting down.
TTAAGTTACACAGCCAAAAATTTCTAGGTAAGTGCTTTGTGGATTGGGCACTTAGGTAGAAATTTTGCGGCAGTGTAACTTAAATGGGAATATTTAAGTTACGGCGGCTGGCTGTGGATCTGGCCCTTTGTCTTTAAAGCAAAGAGCATATTGTGAAACGCAAAATCATTAAAAAAAAAAAGAAAAACATTTAAATGGCCCTGTTTGCCATCCCCCCAAAATTTTTTACTACCGGCCGCCACTGTTTAAATTATAAAGATTATGATTATTATTAATATTATCATTGCTATTGTTGTTATTATTATTATATTAATATTATTATCCTCATAGTTACATTGATAAACAATATGAATATTGTTAAAATGGTTGGCTGTTGGTTGGAAAACAAACGGACAGCGATTTTGGAATCCAGTTACATGGGTAATTAAAGCTCAGAAATGTAAAATAACATGTCATCCTCGTGAGCCACTAATGTGTCAGCAAAGACCCCGTGCCCCTTCTGGGTGTCACTGATTAATGCTGTCACATCAAATTCATTTCAGCCCTGTAAGCATGGGACTGTACCGTGCAATGAAATATTTATGCAGTTAACACCCCAAGCTTTGAGCGCCATGCCTCTTTTAAGAGCACTAGTGACTAGGATCACCATCTGCTGCACATTTGTAAATCGTGGCAAGTTAAGATAATGAACAGAAAATAGAAAATATGAATTTGATAGATGTTAATATTGGAGTCACCTGCTTCTGCCTGCTAATACTTACTGGAGAGCACACAAATCTCCTTCTCAGCAGAAAGTTCTGACCTTCGGCTCTGGGAGAGGTTAGGTTTCCAGGAGCTTTCCTCAATCTAGTAAGTCTCTCATTAAAGGGAATGTGTAGTAGGTTTTTCACAAATATTTTTTTTCCTTTATGTGTTACGGTCAGGAATTTCTCAAAGGATTTTTTTTTTTACGTAGTCAGAAAAATATTAAAATCTGCATGAATGTTGTAAAGTCTTTTAACCAACTGTTGTATGAATTTTTAGGCTTCGTTTTGCATATATTCCACTTTCTCTTTACAATCTGCAGTGAGAAGCCTGTTGTTTATAGAACCCAATAGCTAAAGTTGAAATGTATACACACAGCTGATTGACTCATCACAGTGACTCCACTTTATCAAGGATAAGTCCTTAAAGGGGTTGTAAAGGTAAAAAATGTTTTCCCTAAATAGCTTCCTTTACCTTAGTGCAGTCCTCCTTCACTTACCTCATCCTTCGATTTTGCTTTTAAATGTCCTTATTTCTTCTGAGAAATCCTCACTTCCTGTTCTTCTGTCTGTAACTCCACACGATACTCCCCGGTGTGGAGTGTCGTGCTTGCCGCTCCCTTGAGGGGGCGAGCAGGAGAGTCAGGATGCCCACTAACACACAGCTCATTTCTCTATCTGCAACATAGAGAGCATCCTGACTCTCCTGTAGTCCAAGGGAGGGGGCAAGCATGACACTCCACACCAGGGAGAAAGCCTTGCATTACTGTGTGGAGTTACAGGCAGAAGAACAGGAAGTGAGGATTTCTCAGAAGAAATAAGGACATTTTAAAGCAAAATGGAAGGATGAGGTAAGTGAAGGAGGGCTGCACTAAGGTAAAGGAAGCTATTTAGGAAAACAATTTTTTACCTTTACAACCCCTTTAAGGTTGATTAGCAATACAGCATGTTCATTTTGCACAGTAAATGTTTACTTAACTTAGTAAATAAATTTAAGATTTGCTGATTTCAATCGTGTGAAATGAAAAATACTTTTTTTTAAATTACCCTTGCACATGAGTATTCAATGTGAACCAGTGTTAATTTTGGCAGCAAATTTCGATTTAGTTTTAGTCTTAGGGCCCTTTCACACCAGCGGACGAACGGTCCGCTTTTCATAAGTCCGTTTACGGACTTACAATGGTTCCCTATGGGATCACGGCTGTTAGCGGATGGAGCATCCGCTAACGTCCGTAATCACCCGCCTCCGTCAGGATCCGGTTTTTCAGACGGAAGAAAACCCTATTTTTCTTCCGTCTGACGGATCGGATCGGATGAATACGGACAGACGGTCCGTATTCATCCGATTCCCCATAGGGGAGAGTGGAGGAGAGACAGGGCGGTCTCTGCACTGTGTGCGGGGACCGCCCTGTCCGCCGACAGCTCAGCGGGGATTAACGGAGGAATCCCCACTGAGCCAAACGGGCTAACGGAGCGGATCAATACGGATCCGCTCCGTGTGAAAGAGCCCTTAGTCTTATGCCTTGTACACACGATAGGAATTTCTGAAGGACTAAAATCTGATGGAATTTTTCATCAGAATTCCGATCAAGCTGTCTTCCATCAGTCTTGCATACACAGTGTCAGACAAAATTGCGACTGTACAAAACACGGTGACGTAAAACACTACGAAGAGCCGAGAAAAATTAAGTTCAATGCTTCCGAGCATGCGTCGACTTGATTCTGAGCATGCGTAGGAATTTTCTCCGACGGAGTTCCACACAGATGATCGGAATTTCCCATAGGATTTTATTCCAAAAAATTTAAAACATGTTCTATTTTTTTACTCTGATGGAAAAAAATCCTATGGGCCCACACACGAAAGGAATTTCTGATGAAAAAATTCCATCAGACTGTTTTCATCAGAAATTCCTATCGTGTGTACAAGGCATTACTACTAAAATTTAAAACATTTATTCCCATTGCAGTCTTCTGCAATTGTTTTAGTCGCATTTAGTCGACTAAATCTCTAGAGCATTTTAGTCGACTAAAATAATTGTAATCATCTAAAATCTTAAAGGGTGTAGTTAAATTGGAATGCATCATTTAAGCATTTCTCTACAATTTCCAAACTCATTCTATACTGCTGGAGTGAAAAATCGAATATGTTATTATTTATGGTATTGAGGTATGAACATGCACTACAGACCAGTGTTAATTTTGACTAAAATAGCATTTTAGTTTTAGTCCCATTTTAGTCTTTTGACTAAAATGCCATTTAAGTTTTATTCGTATTTTAGTCGGTTTTAGTCAACTAAATTAACACTAATGTGATCTAAGGAAAGATCCAAGGAAAAATCCAAGGAAAGATCCAAGGAAAAATTCAAGCTCTACTTACCAACCAGCTTGCAACCAACCAAATGAACATGTCTAAAGGCCCATACACACAATCTGACTTTTAGACAACAAACTTCAAAATGAGCAGGCTTTCAAAAAAATCCGACCGTGTGTACGCTCAATCGGACAAACCTTTTCGGTTTTCATCGAACAAAAGTTTGCTTTGCAAACAGACAAACTTTTCGGCAACAAAAGTCCTACGGTGCAAAGTCCTATCGTGTGTACAGAAGTCCATCGGACTTTAGTCCAAAGTACAAGCACACATGCTCAGAACCAACGTTAAAATCAACCAACAATAGCAGAAGTTGACCAAAGGGTGTCGTTAAAGAACAGAAAAGAGCTGAAAAAACACGTGATTCTGGGAAAGTTTGTTGAAAAAGTCCTGCAGTGTATGCATACCAAGTTCACGGCTAACACCCTTCAAACAAAAATCCACGGAAAAGTTTGTTTGAAGTCCGACCGTGTGTATGAGGCTTTACAGTATGCGTTAAAAACAGGGGTTTAGTCTGCACACATTTGCAAATACATGCGTAAAGCCACAGAGCCCCGGAATTAGGAAAGCAGGATCACAAGGTATTTCACACACAGGAAGCAATACAAAGAGAACGACATCTTTTTTCATACAAGTACATGGTACACCAGGCACATATCAGGAACATGAAACGCTGGGGGTAACATATTCTTTAAATGTTTATTTGTAAAACTAAGGTTGCGTGTATACAGTACCATATAATTATACATCTAAAGTGTCAGGCCTCGTACACACGACCGAGAAACTCGACGGGCGAAACACATCGTTTTCCTCGTCGAGTTCCTTGTTAGGCTTGTCGAGGAACTCGACAAGCTTGCTTTGCGTACACACAGTAAAGCAAAAATCTCATCGTTCTCAAACGCGGTGACATACAACACATACAATGGCAGGGGAAGTTTGATTCCACTGGCTAAACTCTTGGGGCTGCTTTTGCTAATCTCATGTGTTTGTGTGTTAAGTAAAAGTTTGTTAAGAGACGATTTGCACTTTTCAGTCTGTTACAGCTTGAAAAATGTGTTATCTCCATTACAAATGCTACTTTTACTCCCGTCTCATACTTTATTCTGAGCATGCGCAGGTTTCTTAGCATACAGACGTTCGAGTTTCTCGTCGAAAACCAGCCCGTTGAGGAACTTGACGAGCCAATTTGAGACTCCCTTCGAGGAAATAGAGAACTTGCTCTCTTTTTGGCTCGTCGAGTTTCTCGACAGTTTCCTCGCCGAAAAATGTACACACGACCGGTTTCCTCGGCACAAAAATATCTCCCAGCAAGTATCTTGCTGGTTTTTGCCGAGAAACTCGTTCGTGTGTACGAGGCCTCAGTCAACCCAAAATTGGAATTTGAGTTTTTGATAGATGTTATCGAATAGAATAGATTGGTATGTTTCTTAGCAGAGATGCACATATAAATCTCTGCAAACTAGAAAAACTCCAGAATTAATGAGCTAACAAAGAAAAAGAGATCAGGGAGCATTTGGCAGTTAGCACTAATAAGTTTGTAGCACTTCCATCTCCTGGTGGCTTTTGTTGGGCTCCCTCGCCCAGGAAGGAAGGCTCCTTGTGTCTGCTCACCTTTTTTCATGGCTAATCAAGTATGGTCATCAAACAAAAAGGCCCTATAATGCACATTTGTACTGGACTATTCCTGTCACTGCTGTGCAATTTAATCAACAGTCACAGTGTACTTTGGGCCATAAAGCTGTCATCATTATCATTTATTTCTTCATGGACGAGCTACATGTGAATCTAATCCCATTTAAAAAGGTACAAATTATAGAAGGCAGAACAGGGAGAAAATATTTTATTATATTATTTTGAAAAGAACTGGATTTGAGCCATGCAGTTCTGTGCAGATTTTAAGATTTTCTACAATATTGTATCCTGATAACAATATGCTGTTAATATATGTAATAAATGTATTTTGTATATAAGTACATAAATCCTGTTTTTATGTCTTCATTTACACTTTTTTCAATATTTACATGCAGGCCATCTTTCAAGTAAAAATTACAGTATGAGTACCGATACTTTTCCTCAAGTACTCGTCAATACCAATTACCGAAACCTATTTTTTGTGTCATGTGACAGTTTTTCTAGGACTTGTTCACACTATACATGCATAAAAAAACAATGGGAAAACCAAACAGATTTCACTTGCAGAGACAACATTTTCACATCAGTTTTCATGTGCATTTCAGTAAGCCTGTTCACATACACTACATTGTTAAAAGTATTGGGACACCTGACTTTACACACACTTGAACTTTAATGGCATCCCAGTCTTAGTCCGTAGGGTTCAATATTGAGTTGGCCCACCCTTTGCAGCTTTAACAGCTTCAACTCATATGGGAAGGCTGTCCACAAGGTTTAGGAGTGTGTCTATGGAAGCGCATTTGTGAGGTCAGACACTGATGTTGGACAAGAAGTTCTGGCACTCAGGCTCCACTCTAATTCATCCCAAAGGTGTTCTATCAGGTTGACCTTGCTTTATGCACTGGTGCACAGTCATGTTGGAAGAGGAATGGACCATCCCCAAACAAAGTGGGGAGCATAAAATTGTCCAAAATGTCTTGGTATGCTGTTGCCTTAAGAGTTCCCTTCACTCGAACTAAGGGGCCAAGCCCAACCCCTGAAAAGCATCCCTACATCATAATCCCCCCTCCATCAAAAAAATTGGACCAGTGCACAAAGCAATGTCCATTAAGAGATGAATGAGCGAGTTTGGGGTGGAGGAACTTGACTGGACTGCACTTCAACCTGATAAAACACCTTTGGGATGAAGTAGTGCAGAGACTGCGAACCAGGCCTTCTTGTTTAACATCAGTGCCTGACCTCACAAATGCGTTTCTGGGAGAATTGTCAAAAATTCCCAAAGACACACTCCTAAACCTTGTGGACAGCCTTGCCAGAAGAGGAAAGGGTGCAAAGGGTGGTCCAATTCAATATTGAACCCTATGGACTGAGGCAGGCATCCTAATACTTTGAAAAAAATCCTGTGCAGTTTCAGACTTGTTCATGTGCGATTTCTAATCTCATACACTACAATTCACAATGGATTAAAACCAAAATCCACTGAATGAAATTATGCCAGGCCGGGCTTTGAAATCGAACTGCAAACCAGCCTGCACATATGAGAACTGAATCTGAAAGTATTAGTTTTAGTATCAGCATAAGTTTTAGTGACGGTTATAGGTATTGGTTAGGGATGAGCCGAACACCCCCCCGTTCGGTTCGCACCAGAACCTTCGAACGGACCGACCGTTCGCACGAACATTTAGAACCAGGAAACAACAGCAAAAACTAAACTAAACTGCAGGTACATTATATGATTGTTTTTTTAACCCTTTCACGCCGACGGAACGCATATATGCGTCCTCGGCTTTCAGGGGTTATACCGGGATGATGCCTGCAGCCGCAGGCATCATCCTGGTACCGTTGTTTAGAGCGGGCGATCGGCTTTCCAAACATAACAACCGATGCGGCTAAAAGCCGCTCGGTTGTTATGCCGGAGGAGCGGGAGGGGACATCCCCCCCTCCCGCCGCCTTTCGCCGCTCTGACCGGGTCTCCCGTCCCACCGGGAGACCCGATCCACGATCCGGCCCCTCCAGCGTCTCGGCGCGCTCTGAAACAAAGCCGTAAGCGGCTTTGATTCAGTGTCCGCATTGAAACCACGGAAGCGGCGTCATGACGTCACTTCCGGGTTTCTCAGATGCCAATGGCGCCGGATTTAAAAAAGTACACAGTATTCAGAATCGCCGTTTTCGGCGATCTGAATACTTTGAAGTGCAAAGGAGGGCTCGGAGGTCTTTTAGACCCCCGATCCCTCCATAAAGAGTACCTGTCACGACCTATTGCTGTCACAAGGGATGTTTACATTCCTTGTGACAGCAATAAAAGTGATCAAAATGTAAAAAAAAAAAAAAAAAAAATTTAATATTAGAAAAAATAAATAAATAAATAAGAAAACAAAAAAAAAAATTTTAAAGCGCCCCCCTCCCCGCGAGCTTGCGCAGCAAAGAAAGCGCATACGGAAGTCGCGCCCGCATATGAAAACGGTGCTCAAATAACACATGTGAGGTATCGCCGCGATCGTAAGAGCGAGAGCAATAATTATAGCACTAGGCCTACTCTGTAACTCTAACCTGGTAACCGTAAAAAAAGTTTAAAGCGTCGCCTATGGAGATTTTTAGTTACCGTAGTTTGTCGCCATTCCACGAGTGCGTGCAATTATAAAGCGTGTCATGCTTGGTATCTATTTACTCGGCATAACATCATCTTTCACATTATGCAAAAAAATTGGTCTAATTTTACTTTTTCATTTTTTTAAAATTCATGAAAGTAAATTTTTCCCAAAAAGTTGTGTTTAAAACACCGCCGCACAAATACCGTATGACATAAAATATTGCAACAATCGCCATTTTATTCTCTAGATTCTCTGCTAAAAATATATATATATATATAATGTTTGGGGGTTCTAAGTAATTTTCTAGCCAAAAATATGGATTTTAACTTGTAAACACCAAATGTCATACATAGGCATAGGCATGAAAGGGTTAATCTATTTTTAATAATTTTTAAAAGGAATCAGTTAACTATTATGTCTCTATACCCTGTAAACAGTCATTTCAGCATTAAAAAAATTTCCTTTAGTGACCCTTTAACTTTACTTTTGCTTGAGTCTGACTGCATTGAGCGCATCAGGAAAGAATTCAAATGAGAATCTGCCTTTGAAATTTGGACTGCTGTATTTTTAATGAACCCAATTCCCGTGGATGTGATAATAAAGTGTGCTATATTGACAATTAGATTAAATATTTAGTGGGATTATTTACTTGGATTATGTCATTCAATACAATCAATGTGGAGTAGGGTTAAGATAAAGACCAATTTTTATCTGTTGTTCTATCATACCCCCAAACCTTTTGAGATGGGAACGAGGGACACCTATTAGCCAAAGTATTTAGACATAGGACACTCCCCCTGTCACGTCCCCTTAAAGGAGAATTTTTTACCACTATATTGACTTTTGAACTTTACAAATGCAGCAATTTAGAAATTGGATGAAAAGTTTAGCACTGGGAAACGATTTTTGAAAGATTAAAAGTGCATTTTATATACAACTTTATAGATCAGACCATAATGAGGGGCAAATGAGAAGTAAAGAGGGACAGAGGGACTTTGTTCCAAATCAGGGACAGTCCCTCAAAACCAGGCACAGTTGGGAGCTATGGTTCTATGCATATTCCATGCCTGTGGGACTGCTGTGTAATTGAGAATCATTGTAGTCACGGCTACTAAAATGATCACTGTGGTCCTCTGTGTCCTGCGGCTTACCTTCTGCATACTGAACACAATCAGTCACTCGTTCCACGGCCATCATTTGCAGGCCACCCAGCATTCTCTAATTGAATGAGCTGGAGATCATGATGTCACCGCTCTGCCTCTCCATCTCATGTAATCAGAGGACACCCGGATTCACAAAGACTTACGCCGACGTATCATACGCCGTCGTAAGTCCAAATGTGCGCTGTCGTACCTATGCGCGGATTCTTTAAATGAGATACGCCTGAATTTTGCCAAGATACGACCGACGTAAGTCTCCTACGCCGTCGTATCTTGGGTGTATATTTACGCTGGCCACAAGGAGCGCTTCCGTTGATTTACGCGTTGAATATGTAAATGAGCTAGATACGCCGATTCACGAACCTACTTGCACCCGTCGCTGTAATCTACGTCGTTTACGTATGGCGTTTTTCCGGCGTAAAGTTAAACCACCAAAAAGCTTGTCTAAGTCGTTTAGGGTATGGACGACGGAAGTGCCGTCAGATTTTACGTTGTTTACGTAAGTCGTACGTGAATGGGGCTGGGCGTAAGTTAGGTTCACGTCGTACGCATTGAGCCGTCGTATCTTAGGTAGTATTTGCGACGTGATTCTGAGCATGCGCGCGCATGCACCGTTCGTTCGGCCATGCATTCACATGGGGTCACGCTTCATTATAATACTACACGCCCACTGCCTTGCTACTTTGAATTAGGCAGGCTTACGCAGGCCCATTTACGTTACGCCGGCGTACATATGGGAGCAAGTGCTTTGTGAATACTGTACTTGCCTCTCAATGTTACGACAGCGTAGTGCATATGAGATGTGCTACGCCTATCTAAAGATGCGCCGATCTCTCTGAATCTGGCCCCTTGTATTTATTAAAAAAAATCATAAGAGGTTCTGTGAATGGAGGCTGTGCGAAGCAAGCCACCCCCTGCTGGACCAATGTAACTATGAAATAAACATACCTGGAGTTAAAAATATATTTTTGTACTAAATATCATCATAAACACAAAGGGGGTTATTTACTAAAGGCAAATCCACTTTGCACTACAAGTGCAAACTACAAGTGCAAAGTGCACTTGAAAATTCACTGAAAGTGCACTTGGAAGTGCAGTCACTGTAGATCCGAGGGGGACATGCAAGGAGAATAAAAAACAGCATTTTAGCTTGCACATGATTGGATGATAAAATCAGCAGAGCTTCCCCTCACTTCAGATCTTACCCTCATATTTACAGCGACTGCACTTTCAGTGCAATTTCAAGTACCCTTTGCACTAGTAGTTTGCACTTGTAGTGCAAAGTGGATTTGCCTTTCGTAAAAAAAAGCATAGTGTTTTCAGTATACAATATTTTCAGGACCTTTTAGAACGCTTTTCCTAAGACATTAAATCTATTTGGCCCCTTACTTTTAAATAGCTGGTTTTAAATAAGTAATGATATAATATGTATAACTGAAAAATATGTCTTATGTTATAGGTGCAATGGGTTTAAGCACATTATTGCAGGATTTTGGGTACCCAGCTGCTCTTGGAGGCTTTGTGGCAGAAGCTTTTGGAGCCAGACCAATGTAAGTATTTATTTTTTATTTATTTTTTTGTATACATTTAGTTTTTTTATTGAACTTTTTATGCCATTTCCATTTGGGAAAGGGGCATCTTGGGCTGTGGCCCATTTTTAGGTGGTGCTTAGATTCCCAGATTTTCTGGGCTCTGGTTCTGGTTGTGAGTGCAAGGGAGAAACGTCAATGGTTATGGTAAATCTGTATAGTGTTACATAATATGCTTGTGCTAGATGAAGCTGGTAAATAAAAGAAAGGTGATAAATTAGGTGACTGTCTCCCAGTCTGCCCATTTTTTGGTGCATCTATGGCCAAATACCTATGCTACACCAACACACAAAAATTACTTTATTGAATACACAAAATGTACACAAAAACCTCTTTAAAAACAACAACTATATACTACCTCCTTCTTATCCCTCCCTCCAAAATGTACTCCAAAAATAGTCATATACATATATATATATATATATATATATATATATATATATATATATATATATATATATATATATATATATATATATATATATATATATATATATATAGTTGTGCTCATAATTTTCCCTGGCAGAATTTATGATTTATTGGCCATTTTTCAGAGAATATGACACTTGTGGTTGGTGTTTGGCTGAAGCCATTTATTATCAATCAACTGTGTTTACTATTTTTAAATCATAATGACAACGCAAACTACCCAAATGACCCTGATCAAAGGTTTACATGCCCTGGTGATTTTGAACTGATAACATGCACACAAGTTGACACAAATGGGTTTGAATGGCTATTAAAGGTAACCATCCTCACCTGTGAACTGTTTGCTTGTAATTAGTGTGTATAAAAGGTCAATGAGTTTCTGGACTCCTAACAGACCCTTGCATCTTTCATCCAGTGCTTTGCTGACATTTCTGGATTCTGAGTCATGTGGAAAGCAAAAGAATTGTCAAAGGATCTGCGGGAAAAGGTAGTTGAACTGTATAAAACAGGAAAGGGATATAAAAAGATATCCAAGGAATTGAGAATGCCAATCAGCAGTGTTCAAACTCTAATCAAGAAATGGAAAATAAGGGGTTCTGCTGAAACCAAACCACGGTCAGGTAGACCAACTAAAATTTCAGGTACAACTGCCAGGAAAATTGTTCAGGATGCAAAGAAAAATCCATAAATAACTTCAGATGAAATTCAGGACTCTCTGAAAACATGTGGTGTGGCTGTTTCAAGATGCACAATAAGAAGGTGCTTGAAGAAAAATGGGCTGCATAGTTGAGTTGCCAGAAGAAAGTCATTATTACGCAAATGCCATAAAGTATCCCGCTTACAATACACCAAACAGCACAGAGGCAAGCCTCAAATCTTCTGGCACTAAGTAATTTGGAGTGATGAGAACAAAATTTTGATTTTTGGCCACAACCATAAACACTACATTTGGAGAGGAGTCAACACGCCTATGATAAAAGGTACACCATTCCTACTGTGAAACACGGAGGGGAATCGCTGATGTTTTGGGGATGTGTGAGCTACAAAGGCACAGGAAATTTGGTCAAAATTGATGGTAAGATGAATGCAGTATGTTATCAGAAAATACTGAAGGAACATTTGCATTCATTAGCCAGGAAGCTGCGCATGGCACGTATTTGGATATTCCAACATGACAATGATCCAAAACACAAGGCCAAGTCTACCTGTCATTGGCTACAGCAGAAAAAGTGAAGGTGATGGAGAGCCCCATCTACAAATACCACAAAAGACTTCAAGCTGTCATTGAGTTTAAAGCGGGCAATACACTGTATTAAGAACAATTGGGGTATGTAAATTTTTGATCAGGGTCATTTGGGTAGTTTCTGTTCTGATTATGATTTTAAAAGAGTAAACACAGTTGATTTATTATAAATGGCTTCAGCTGAACACTAACCATGAGTGAAAGAAAGTTTTTGTTATCATTCATATTCTCTGAAAAAATGGCAAAGAAATCATAAATTCTGACAGGGTATGTAAACTTATGAGCACAATTGTATATATGTATACCTGGCTGACACACGTGATGTGATCACAGAAGACGTGCATGGCCTGTGTGTCCGAATACCATTATCTTTATTTTTTGAGAGGAAGAAGGCAGAGTCTAAACCAGTTTTTATTATATACTAGATTTTTGTAATTCTTTATACTGGTGAATCTCCCTCCCAGGATATCTAATTTAATATACTGTATAATATACATGGTTTGCTGGACTTTGAGATCTTATTTTGTTTGTGGTATTTAGGTCTTTTGTATTTAGACAAATAAAAGATGTACAGCCATCTACACTAAAGGGTTGTATTTATCATAAGGGATATATGGGCAGCAGAGTTGAAAGGGGCAGCGCCTACCTTTAAAATGTACAAAATATGTTTTTCTTATTGTTTTTCCTTTAACTCTCCTGACATTTATGGCCAAATTCAGCAATAAAAATGTAGCCATCTCTCTTTTTTTATTTGTTAGTTGTAAAGTTAAAAGGTGGCTGTGAAAGTAAGGAAGTCTCACATCAGAGTGCAGCATCAGTTTTCACAAAAATAACTGCATGATAAAAGGATTGAAGTTTGTAGAAAAGAACAAGATGCCTTAATTGTATTATTTCTTCTATGTGATAAAAGTACACCTATATTTATTCCTTTCCACATCAATAAACATGACACTTGGCTAAGTTGGGTTCTCTTTTTTATGCAACTTTTAACTATAAGGCCCCGTACACACCATAGAATCCTTTCGCAGATAAATCCCAGCAAATGGGTTTCAGCGGATAGATCCTATGGTGTGTACACGCCAGCGGATCTTTTTCCGCGGATATATCTCCCCTGGGATGGATTCCAGCAGATCGAATATTTGCTGACATGCACAACATATCCATCTGCTGGAGTCCATCCCAACGGATGGATCCGCTGGTCTGTACAGACTCACCGAATCCATCCGTCCGAAGGGATCCCCCGCATGCGTCGCAATGATTCAACGCATGCGTGGAATTCCTTATATGACAGCGTCGCGCACGTCGCCGCGTCATAATCGCGGCAACGGCGCGACACGTCATCGCCAGAGGATTTCGGCGCGGATTTCAATGCGATGGTGAGTACACTCCATCGCATTAAAATCTGCTGAAATCCTCGAGAGGATTTATCCGCGGAAACGGTCCGCTGGACCGTATCCGCGGATAAATCCTCCCGTGTGTATGGGGCCTTACTCTAAAATCTGTATATCTGTAGTATGAACGTTAAGATACTGTGCTTGTGAGTGCAAGTCTCAAAAGATTTGAATTTAGATTTGGTGAAGTCCATCCTGTGCTGTTCATGGTGCCCCTTGCTGGAGTGGAAGCTGTACTTAAGGACCCACACTGCAAGTATCTAACTGCTTCTACATTATTTATTCTAGGGATCTGTGCTTTGTCCACATCCCCTGTTACCTTTTGAATATTACCTCATCAGATAACCATTTATCAGTGGGGCAGATCTGAAACAAGGAAGCAAATCTGTGCTTCTCTATCAAGATGGCTCCCTCCACAAAGAGAAATACTGTGGAACAAGGCATGGTAAGTTAGTAATGTAAAAATGATCAGCCGCAGTGAGCACACAGACAATACTGGTGACTAGTCCTTTGCTTGCCTTTTTTTGGACACAGAGGGGCAGATCCTCGTACAATTGCATGAGTGCAGAGTATGTGAGATACGATACGCCGCTGTAACTTACTTTTATAATCTTTGAATCCAGAAGGAATTTGCGCCGTAGTGTATCTCTTGCGGCGTAACGGCACGTAATTCAAATCGGCGAGTAGGGGGCGTGTTTCATTTAGATGAAGCGCGTCCCCACATGCGCCGTCCCTAAATTTTCCGCTGTGCATTGCGCTAAATGACGTCGCAAGGACGTCATTGTTTTGACGTGGACGTAAATTACGTCCAGCCCCATTCACGGACGACTTACGCAAACAAAATAAAATATTTTCAAATTTGACGCGGGAACGACGGCCATACTTAACATTGCGTACGCCACCAAATAGCAGCTTTAACTATATGCCGAAAAAAGCCGAACGAAAACGACGTAAAAGAATGCGACGGCCGCTCGTACGTTCGTGGATCGTCGGAAATAGCTAATTTGCATACTTGACGCGGAATACGACGGGAACGCCACCCAGCGGACGCCGAAGAATTGCTTCTAAGATCCGAAGGCGTACGAAAACGTACGCCTGTCGGATCTAACCCAGATGCCGTCTTATCTTGTTTTGAGGATTCAAAACAAAGATACGACGCGGGAAATTTGAAAGTACGCCGGCGTATCACTAGATACGCCGGCGTACTCTCTTTGTGGATCTGCCCCAGATTTGCTCCTAAATGCACATACCACTCTCCACTTCCAACAGTATATACAACTAATGCTGGCCTTATACATGTAGAACGTCATCAGAAAATTTTAATTTTCTGAACATTTGTTCAAAACTGATTGCTGAATCGTTCCCTTTAACTCTTAGTTAATTGAACAAAAAATTTGAAGGGCAAGGATGAAAACGTTTTGTCGAATCTTATGGGAATTAACAAATTCCTAAACATTGAATTTGCTTTTGGCCATGAAAAATCGTAGCTAATTCCATGCCTATAAATTTATCAAAGTTAATCCAGAAGAACATTTGTTTAATGAAAATGGAAACATGGACATGGTATGTGAATGAAAAGTCCTTTAAAATCAGTTGAATCCATGAAGGCACCATTAAATGGTCGTACAAGTGATTTTTATACTTTTTCATTTGAATGAAGTTCTTTGGGTGTAAGGCCAGCATTACTTTCCCTTCACATACCTGCTGCTCCATTCAGTGCCAGGAGCCTCCTGGAGACTCCTCCATCCATACAAATAAGGGCCCAGATTCACGTAGGAGATACGACGGCGTATCTCCAGATACTCCATCGTATCTCTGAGTGTGAGGCATCGTATCTTGGCGCCTGATTCAAAGAATCATATACGCCAGAATTTCTCTAAGATACGACCAGCGTAAGTCTCCTACGCCGTCGTATCTTAACTGCATATTTACGCTGGCCGCTAGGGGCGTGTACGTTGATTTTCTGGTGTAAAGTTACCCCTGCTATATGAGGCGCAGCCAATGTTAAGTATGGACGTCGGGCCAGCGTTGAATTTTCCGTCGATTACGTAGTTTGCGTAAGTTGTTCGCGAATAGGGATGTGAGTCATTTACGTTCACGTCGAAAGCATTGGCTTTTTGCGGGTTAATTTGGAGCATGCGCACTGGGATACTTTCACGGAGAGCGCATGCGCCGTTTGTAAAAAGCGTCATTTACGTGGGGTCACAATAAATTAACATAAAACACGCCCACATGTTTCATATTTGAATTAGGCCTATTTACGCTACGCCGCCGCAACTTTGCTTTGTAAATACTGCACTTGCCTGTCAAAGTTGCGGAGGCGTAGCGTAAATAGGATACGTTACGCCCGCTCACAAATTCACGCTCCCTACGTGAATCTGGCCCAAGATGGATAAAGCATTCCCCCTGCTAAGGCCGCTGAGCAAGAGTTTTCTTACTAGTTTGTTCAACAGAAGTCAATCACATTTTTGACTTATTGACCAGAGAATCCTTTAAAATTCACAAAAGCAGCGCAGCTTGTTTTAAGATAACACTTGCAACTCAACATTTGTTCTTTAAGTACTTACATGCAATATTCAAAAAACAAGACCTACTTTAAGTCCTAAATGTTTAACCAATGTTACTGATACTACTCAACCTTATGACAACCTTATGACAAAATGATCTTTGAAATGTTTTAAGCCTGTGCCATGACAACCTCTCTGTTTGAAATGTCAACAGATTAAATATGTATTATTGCATAAAGAGGATTGTCTCTTTTTTGGGGTATCAAATAACAAATTTTCAGGTAGCATTCATTTCACAAATAGACGACCTGTAATGAAGCCTGTGGGGAGACTTGGGGCCTTTGTCATTAGTCTGACAAGCAACTAATTAACCAGTACTTGTCCGCTGTCCCTTAGATTCTTGTCCTGACACTTCTAGGATTACAGAGTGTGACAGAGGGAAAGGGTGTTAGCCTTTTTAAACTGACAGTTAAATGTACAGATTGCTGCTGTTGCCACAAGGCATTAAACAAAATCACAACTCTCCGAAGACATGGCAGAAAATTGAGACGTTTCTGCAGTGGCCAGGCCTAACAACTAACCTTGACATATAAAGAGCTTTAGTCCATAATTGTGCAAGTGACCATGCATTGCTAAATCCAATAAATCATTAATATTTATGTTTTACAGAGTGGTAACACATTCCACAGCACCATACAGATTACACAGAGCCATAGCAAAAATGATAACCAGATTAAATTATATCTAGAAAAATTAAGGTGCAAATAGGCAGGGAAGATCACAGAACAATAGAATACAAGACAAACAGTTTCAACAATTTGCATTAGAAAATTGATTTTTGCGAATATATGTAATGCCACACTGCTGTGCCTAGGCACCTATGCCAATTGTTGTTCCTAACTCCAGTTTCCAGAACCCCCATCAATCGATAAAAATAACAATATATAACTTGAGAGCAGGCATGCCTTGAAGGCAGCCCAGGTACACAAAAGAAGACAAGGCATGCCTTATCTATGGTCTAAATGCAAATTAAATACCAGATTGCTCTGGTATGAGTCAGTATTCTGTTTTGCAGCTTCATCAGCCTATGTGGACACCTGCCATCTCCTGCAGCAACTCTGGTACTCAGAAATGCAACTGCGCCCGCCATCTTGCTGCTAACGGAATTGGTGACACAGCTCTGCCACACTCACCAGATTGGCCGACTCCCGGTAGCGACTCTGCACTCTCCTTCGGATAGGCTGACTCACAAGCAATCAACGTTCCTGTTGGGCAGACACAGATGGTAACACACAATAATAGGTGTGCAGCCTATTGCATTAGGGTGTGAACATCAATACTCAAACACATGTGTGTATATATATATATAGATATCTATTAGCTAGATTCAGAAAGATTTACGCAAGCAAATAGATACGCCGCCGTAACTCTGAATCTGCGCCGTCGGAAGTTTAAGTGTATTCTCAAACTGAGATACACTTAAACCTAGCTAAGATACGACAGCCTGCGCCGACGTATCTTAGGGTGCAATATTTAGGCTGGCCGCTAGGTGGCGCTTCCGTTGAGTTCGGTGTAGAATATGTAAATGCCTAGATACGCCGATTCACGAACGTACGTGCGCCCGTCGCAGTAAAGATACGCCGTTTACGTAAGGCGTTTTCCGGCGTAAAGTTATTCCATCAAATAGCTGGCCTAATCAATGTTAAGTATGGCTGTCGTTCCCGCATCGAAATTTGAAAATTTTACGTTGTTTGCGTAGGTCGTCCGTGAATAGGGCTGGACATAATTTACGTTCACGTCGAAACCAATACGTCCTTGCGGCGTACTTTGGAGCAATGCACACTGGGATATGTACACAAACATTCCTAAAAAACGTCAATCACGTCGGGTCACGAGTAATTAACATAAAACACGCCCCCCCATCCTCATTTGAATTAGGCGCGCTTACGCTGGCTGCATTTACGCTACGCTGCCGTAAGTTAGGAGGCAAGTACTTTGTGAATACAGTCCTTGCCTCTCTGACTTAAGGCGGCGTAGCGTAAATACGGTACGCTACGCCGCCTTAAAGATGCGCTCCCCTACCTGAATCTGGCTATATATCTATATATAGATATATATCAATATCTATAGATATATATATATATATATATATATATATATATATATATATATATATATATATATATATATATATATATATATATATATACAGTATCTCACAAAAATGAGTACACCCCTCACATTTTTGTAAATATTTTATTCTATCTTTTCATGTGACAGCACTAATGAAATGACACTTTGCTACAATCTAAATTAGTAGTGAGTGTACAGCTTGTATAACAGTGGTAATGTTCTTTCTCCTCAAAATAACTCAACACACAGCCATTAATGTCTAAACCGCTGGCAACAAAAGTGAGCACACCCCACTCAGAGTGAAAATGTCCAAATTGGACCCAATTAGCCATTTTCCCTCCCCGGTGTCATGTGACTCGTTAGTGTTACAAGGTCTGGGGAGCAGGTGTGTTAAATTTGGTATTATCGCTCACACTCTCTCATACTGGAAGTTTAACATGGCACCTTATGGCAAAGAACTCTTTGGGCCAAATTCTCAAAAGAGATACGCGGACTTAACTAAAGTTTTCTAAATTTACACGGCGCGTATCTTTGCCCCCGATCTTCAAAACGAGTTAAGCCATGATTTCTGGATTTTCAGTCTTACCTAAAATAGTTACACCTGCGCATCCCCGGGCGCAAATTACGCTAGTCTCGCCGCTGTTTTTGATAGGCAAAGATGCAAATGAGGGAGTTAGGGCGATTCTCAAAATTAAGTGTATGCGGCGTATTTTCCGCCCTGTGCGCACCTGTTAGTTTCCCTGTCTAAATTTCCACATTATAAAAGCAGCCCTAATTTTACACATGCCGTGGAAGGGTTTGCTGAAGGTAGTGACTAGAGCTATAGTTGTGAAGGATCTGTCTTGAAAAATGCCTGGGGCATCAATGATTTTGACGGCACTTGCCACCTTACAGGCACAAAGGAGGAGGAGGGCACAGAGGAGGAGGATGAGGGCACAGGAGAGAGTTTATCGGCCATGGCGTGATCTTTTTCAAATGCCAGATTATGAGGTGTATGGCAACTACAGGTTTGATAGGGAAGCCATCCTGGAGATCACCCAACTACTTCAGGAGGATCTTATCACCCCAACCAGACGCTCCCATGCCCTGACACCTCTACATAAAGTGATGGCAACCCTCCATTTTTTATCCAGTGGCTCATTCCAGCGTGCATCTGGAGGCCTGGCTGGGATGGTGCAGTCGACAATGAGCCGATGTGTTCATCAGGTGGTCCCTGCCATACTGCGGCGCATGACCAACCAGTTTGTCAAGCCCACACAGGAGGAGCAGCGTCTGCAAGCCATGACAGACTTTTACAGCATTGCTGGCTTCCCAAGGACCATCGGGGCGATAGACTGCACCCATGTGGCACTACAGCCCCCCCATGAAACTGAGCACCTGTTCAGGAACAGAAAAGGCTGGCATTCGATCAACGTCCAGATGATTGTAGATGCCCATGGCCTCATCTGGCACGTTTGTGCCAAGTTTCCAGGGTCGTGCCACGACAGTTTCATTCTCTGGCAGACCAAGATCTACCAAGACTTGGAGATGAACGTTTATGGAGACAGCTGGCTGATTGGTGAGTGACATTGGTGTCAGGTATGCCCCCCCCCATGATGCAGACATCACAAGGGGCACATGCATGACTAATATCCTCCTGTCTTTTCCCTTACAGGTGACTCTGGATATGCTTTGGGACCCCATCTCATGACCCCTTTTAGGAACCCCCAAACACCCGGAGAACGGAAATTCAACGAGGTGCACATCCAGACCCGGTCAATAGTAGAGCGGACATTTGGCCTTCTCAAGTCCAGATTCAGATGCCTTGACAAGACTGGGGGTACACTCTTGTATTCCCCAGACTTTGTCTGTCAAATTATTGGGGCATGTTGCATCCTCCATAATTTTGCTCTGAGAAGGGGCCTGCATGTTGAGATATGTCCTGACCTAACCCCCCACCCAGGCAACCCCCCCCCAACCACCTCTACCCGGTCTGCTGAGGGCCAGGCAATAAGGAGACAACTGGCTGAAGGCATCTTTGCCCAGTAAATGGACCTTAATTATCTTTATTTTTTTGCTTTGCCAACAAAAAATCACAGAGATTATGTGACCTTTAAACATTTACTTTGCACATAAAATGCACATTACTTATATGACAATGAGAATGTTTTTTTTGCTACAAAACGCACATTAATTATCTCACAATGAGAATGCATGAATGCACGCCACTGTGGTCCCTAGCACAGACACATCACATGCACATCGAATTGGATTAGATCCAAGTACCCCCCCCCTCCTTTGGTACTTGGGAGCAGTAACGCCCCGCCACGGCTCCAATTATGTCACTGTGCATTCATACACCATTCAGGAACCTGGGATGACTTCTCCCTGGTCCTGGGGATCCCTACTCCACCAAAAACTGAGGGTGACACCCTTATGTTATCAGGAATGCCACCCCCCCACATTCACACATCATTCACACACATCAACCAAATCATAAGTACAGTATAAAAAAAAAAAAAAAGTACCCCTGCAACTTACTGATGTTGCCGAGTGCTCCTTCTGGGCTGACCACGGCCACGGCCGACTGGGGGATTTTCACGGGGGGGTCTGTGCATGGGAGGGAGTATCAACACGGGGGGGTCTGTGCAGGGGAGGGAGTATCTTCACGGGGGGGTCTGTGCAGGGGAGGGAGTATCTTCACGGGGGGGGTCTGTGCAGGGGAAGAAGGAGCCTCCCCTGGTGTCTGTCCTCCTGCTGGCCTGCCCTCCAAGGCCACGGCTATCCTTGTCAGACAGGCAGTCATGTCAGCCGTATTAGCCTGGCCAGCCCGGGTATTGGCCTGCACAGCCCGGGTATTGGCCTGCACAGCCTGGGTGAGGGCAGTCACCTCCTGGGCCACGCCTGTTGTGGCGTTCTTCAGGTCCCACAAACACGTGATGACCCCCACTGAGTTGGTGGCCACGTCACCCAGTGACTCCCTCATTAAACCCAGGCTGTGCTCCACCTTGCTCATTGATTTTTTAATTTCACCCAGACTGCGGGTCTGCCGGGCATTGTCCCTCAATAGACTGACCGGCAGACGCACAAACCCCCCCCTGGTTTCCGGGGTCGGCCTCCTACTTGCCCCTGAGGCTTGTGGCCTTGGAGGAGGGGTTGGAGTGACCCATGGGTGCTGCTGCATGTTGGAGGAGGGTTGGGAGGGGCCACCCATGATGGTGGCCTGACTGCTGGGCGCCTCTGGGTACCCTCAGGGGATGACTCAAAGGTCATATCTTGGCCCATCAGGATTTGTTGGCCAATATCAATATTCTCATCTTCCTCCCCCTCATCCTCCTCCCACTCAACATCCAAATTAGGGGAGTTGTGGGCACTCCCCTCCCATGGCGAATCCTGCCCTTCTTGGGACTCTGCATCAGCCTGTCTTGGGGGTGGTGCAGCAGCCTGCCCTGATGGGCCAGCAACCTCCTGCCCTGATGGGGCTGCCACCTCCTGGGCTGATGGGGCTGCCCCCTTCTGGGCTGATGGGGCTGCCACCTCCTGGGCTGATGGGGCTGCCACCTCCTGGGCTGATGGGGCTGCCACCTCCTGGGCTGATGACCCAGCAACCTCCTGGGCTGATGGGGCTGCAACCTCCTGGCCATCTGGGGAGGACACAAAACAATCACAGGTTGGTGGATCCACACACTTGGCACATCTTCCCTTCCCCCACCCACACATGCTAATCACCAGATAGAAAATTAAAAAAAAATTACCTGTCCTCGTAAGAGGATCAGAGTCAAAGCCAGGCAGGCCCACCACCTGCTGTGGGTGGAAACACTGGGCCACTGCCCATTCCTCCTCACTCATCCTGACTGGGCAGGGTCCCCCTCCTCCAGTGCCCCTGGTATGGGCATGCAGCGTTGCCAGCTTGTTCCGGGACACGCTCTTCAAATCGTTTATTTTTTTTGAACTCCAGCGATGGTCCTGGTCTCCCCCCCCCCCGCCGCATTGATCCGATCGGTGATCTTTTTAAGGATCTCCTTCCTCCTGGCCGGGGTGGTGTTGTGGCTCTCAGGGCCATGGAGAAAACGCCCATATTTTATGACGCCCTGAGCAAGAATATGCTTCTCTGCCACTGTAAAATTTAGCTTCCTGCGCTTGGTGGCCATCACAGACAACACCCAACAACAGGAAACTCACCCAAAAAACAATCAACAATACACACACAACCAAGAAAAAAATAACAAGCCAACAAAAATAAACACAAACAGACAGCTACTATAAATTCAAAAACAAACAGGCAAAAAAGAGAAAGAAAAAACAATCACACACCAAAAAAAAAAAAAACACTTATCAAAAACAAACAGGCAAAAAAGGGAAACAAAAAACAATCACACACCAAAAAAGAAACACTTATCAAAAACAAACAGGCAAACAATCAAAACAAATAACAAATTATCAAAAACAAACACCAACTATACTCTACAACTCCTCAACAACTTTTCTCACAAACAAATCTTACCAACAAACACTGACAAACGTTCAAAGCAGAAGCAACTTGCTTTAGGAAGGGAACACAGGGAAATACTTTTGCAAGGGAAGTGTGTTTGACTGGGGCTATTTAGACACAGGGCGATCCTCAAACTAAGTACGCTTGGCCTTTTACCTATCTCACTGATTGCGATGAGCAAAG
Source organism: Rana temporaria (assembly GCF_905171775.1). NCBI lineage: Eukaryota > Metazoa > Chordata > Amphibia > Anura > Ranidae > Rana > Rana temporaria. Next base: position 626,106,505 of record NC_053489.1, on the reverse strand, counting down.
TTCTGCACATGCCCAGTGAGGTCCAGATTCGTGCGCGCATGCGCAGTACGGCCGGCCCTTCATTTGCATGGGGTGACGGCTCATTACAATGAAGCACGCCCACTTCATTCCCACTTGCCATAACCACGCCTTACGCCTTCGAACTTAGGTTAAGGATGGCGCAATTTTGTGCGCAAATGCGCTGAGGATACGGCACTTACGACACCAACTTAGGGTGCCGTAACTTAAATGACATAAGTTAGGTAATACTAAATTTGCACAGCTTTTTGAGAATTTGGCCCATGATATTATTTATTTATGTTATTTTTCACTTTTACCTACAGGTAAGCCTATAATACGGCTTACCTGTAGGTATAAAGAATATCTCCTAAACCTGTACGGTTTAGGAGATATTCCCCTCGCAATGCGCCGCTGATTGCAGCGGCGCATGCGCAGGGGGAATCCACGGCGAACGGACCGGCAGCCGCTGGACCTTGCCAATTTTAAATCTCCCGCGCGCACGTGCGGGAGTGACGTCATCGCCGCTCCAGCCAATCACAGCACTGGAGCGGCGATACCCGGAAGACACGCCGGAGCAAGATGACATCTCGCTCGGCGTGGACCAGGTAAGTGCTACACACCTCGTTCCGAGGTAAGTATTTCATAATCAGCTATTATGCGGTGCATACTAGCTGATTATGCCTTTTGCCTTGCAGGTTTAAAAAAAAAAAAAAAAATTATATATGCGGTTTACAACCGCTTTAAGGGTCTAAAAATTATTACATTTCTGAGCCCATTTAATGCCCAATGAGTGGACTTGTCCAGTGCCCATATAAAGAAACCAGCAGTGTCCAGCAAGTTGAGATCTGCTTTAGAAATAGATTTCCTTATATAAGTACATGCTATTATTGCGGGACACATGTGTGTTATAGGTTATACACAATAAGTGGCAAATAAATGGCTCAGTAGAGTATAACAGGATACAAGAATATAAATCTACTATTGAGCACTACCCCTGAGACGTATGCACACATATACAATACCATAATAAAGCACAAACATTTGCAATATAATCGATTCAAATGTCCTGTGTCGCTGAATTATTCATATTTATATCTTTCAGAGGTGCAGGGAGGATTGATCTCTATGGAGAGCATAAAATGGAGAGTCAGAGCAGGGATCAATATTATAATGTACAGAGAGGAAGTTAATTTATGTTTTAGCCATGTCTCTGGTTGCTTTCAGCTTTCTCCTATGCACAGCTGGACAGCATGAAGCTGATTCACGTTTAGAACTACTATTCACGCCACAGTAGGTGTAAGAGTTTAGTTTTGAATTCTACCTTATTACGCTGGGTACCATTAATAACCTAAGGAAACACCTTAAAGCTGACCTCCCATTCGCCATAAAACTTCACTGGTTTCTTCCCCCGCCCATTCTCAAGTAGCAAATGTTAAGCTAGGAGGCTCAAAACAGATGAATACTTCATTTATTCCTTTAGGGCTGTACAAATAGTCCCACAAAACTACTCTTCTTCACTGGTTATGCTACTATCCCTGTCCAGCATCATTGTATACAATGTAGGACAGTGGCAGCTGGTGCTCAACATTTTGGGGGGGGGGCGCAAACAAACTGAAAAAAAAAACTGTTCAACCATTTCAAAGCCGATTAGAGCCCACAGGCACTTCCAAAACACACCCACCACTGTAATTCAAATGGCCGGCGCTCAACAGGGGGCCGGACACCTGAATAGTGGGTGGCAGTGGCAACAATAGATATATTCATGCAATGCAGGACAGAGGGGGCGGCGCTCCTGTGCCCACTATGGATGCACCGCCACTGATGTAGAACCACTTTTAGAGAACAGTGAAGAATTCTAGCTGTCAGGGGGTGGGGGGTTTGGTGGTTCTCTCTGGAGCTCCCATGAACAAAAATAGCGCAGCTCAAATGCCTCCCCTTCATCCTTCCACCAGTTCTCCTCCAACAGTGAGTGCCAGGCCCTGTAGGAGCAGGTCTTACTCCATGGAACAATCACAATAGTAAAACTGTTAAGCTAACAGAAGCTTCAGATACAGTCCCTGCATCTTAGCTACACCCCTTCTGATGTGTTTTACCCTGATTGGACTTAGCTGTATTCTATGATTAAGCCCAATCAGGATGAAATGTGTCATAGGGCGCGGCCAAGATGTACTTTACCTGAAGATTCTGTTAGCTTACCAGAGGATGTGGTTGCGCTATGTTGTGTGTGCCCCCAGTTTTACTATTGTTTCTGGAGTTCTTCTTTGGTTTTATGTATTAGGCCGCGTACACACGGTCGGTCAAAACCGATGAAAACGGACTGAAGGAGCGTTTTCATCGGTCCAAACCGATTGTGTGTGGGCCCCATCAGTCAGCTATCCTTCGGTCAAAAAATTAGAACTTGCTTTAAAATTTAACAGATGGATGCCTAACCGATAGGTCAAAACCGATCGTTAGTATGCAAAAGCATCGGTTAAAAACCAGCGCATGCTCAGAATCAAGTTGACGCATGATTGGAAGCATTGAACTTAACCGATGGTGTGTAGGCGTGACGGACCATCAGTCAGGTTCATCGGTAAACCGATGACAACGGTCCTTCAGACCGTATTCATCGAATGGACTGATCGTGTGCACGCGGCCTTAGGGTTTGTTTTTGTTTTTTATCAAAGGGTAAGTTGTGGTAGATACCTGTGTTGTAGGCCATATGCTACAGGTCTCTGGATGTATATATGTATGACACCCTAGTGGCAGTAGGTAATATCTATAGTGTCAATTACCAGTTGTGGACACTGGAGAGAGCATATCGAATTTACCACTAAAGATAAGCAAACAATAAAAACTCAAATTCACTTTGTCCAATCCTTTCCTGCAAATAGATTGTGGCTCCTCCCTGGCATGCTGATACCAGTCCTTTCCCTTCAGCGTCATAAGGGATGCCCCAAAAAACCCAGCTGTGTATCCTTACCATTAGAGCTCAAGGAGGTAGTGAGAAAATTGGGGTCAGCGTTATGCACAGTTTTGTAATTAATAATCCCCAGGGTCAGAGAAAATGTATTTACTAGTATATATGATTGTTCAGCTAGATTGTTACATATCAAGCCCAGAATAATAAATGTAGGAGCCATTTATGAATAGCCTGGTATGCTCTTGCCAGTTTTTTAAAAAAAATGACGTGCATTTCCCCTTCAAATCAAGATCATCAGAGTCTTATGCCGAAGTCAGATGCGTTAATAGGGGATCTGACTTTGATCCGACTTCAGTGATATTCAATGGACTGAAGTAGGATCAAAGTTGAACCAAAGTAGTGCAGGAATTACTTTGAAGTTGGCACGACTTGAAGTTGTGCTAATATGAATGGTTATCATTGGAAATCATGGGGAACGACTTGTCATGCTACTTTGCAGTCCCAAATCGTGGCACAAGCCATGCCATCAAATGCAGGCCACTGTGCCATCCATTGTCACCACTGTGCGATGCCATCAAACGCAGCCTCTGTGCCATGCCATCAAACGCAGCCACTGTGCCAATTGTCGCCACTGTGCCAATTGTCGCCACTGTGCCAATTGTCGCCACTGTGCCAATTGTCGACACTGTGCCCTTTAATTGTCGCCACTATGCCCATTTTCCCCACTGTGCCAATTGATGCCACTGTGCCCATTGTCGCCACTGTGCCCTGTATAATGCCCCTCCCCCCGCCCGGCACTTACCTTTCTGGGGGTCAGCCATCCTCCTTCCACGTCTCTCAATGTCTTCTCCCGCCCTTGATGACGCTTCAGCCAATCAGGTTACCGGTAAACCAGTGAACCTGATTGGCTGAGACGCCTGTCAGTCTTATCTAAGGAACACACCACCCGAATTCACTTCCGCACAGCCAACCAGCTGCCGTTATTCAGGTGGCCGGCGCTCACCGTCCGGCCATCTGAATAGTCGGCGGCAGCGGCCGGCAACAATAACATAGATTCATGCAATGCATGAATCTATGTTATTGTAATCAGTGGCGGTGCGAGAGCCAGAGGGGGCGGCGCTCCATCGCCCTCTATAGACGCACCGCCACTGCTCCAATCAAGATGAATGACTGAACATAACTAAGAAACAACAATGATGGATGAATAAAACAGTGAACTGAATAAGAGTGCAAATAAATACAAATAGGTGACTGTATAATGTAAGTAAAATCACATTGTATGAATGGTGGATGGAACCACAAGATTGTCCAATTGTTACAAAGTGTAAATGGTGCAACTGCGACTCAGTCCAAGAGGTGATGCAATTTGATCAAAAGAAATTGCAAGGTGCAAGTAGAGTGCTGGGTGCATAAATAAAATTGCAACGTAAAGATAATAATATATGCAGTCGCAGAGGAAATCGCAGGATGGTGTTATGCTCCAATCAAAATGAATTACCGGACATAACTGGGGAAATTATGTTGTGGACCACAACCCAGTAGGACTGGAGGATCGGGCAGGTCCACCATATATATATAGTAAGGTACCAGGTTTAGCATTACATCTCTGAAGCCTCGTACACACGACCAAGGAACTCAATGGGCAAAACACATCGTTTTCCTCGTCGAGTTCCTTGTTAGGCTGTCGAGGAACTCCACAAGGCAAGTTTCTCCATTCCTGTCGAGGAAATAGAGAACTTGCTCTCTTTTTGGCTCGACGGGATCCTCGACAGTTTCCTGGACGAAAATGTACACACGACCGGTAAAAAAATATCTCCCAGCAAGTTTCTTACTGGTTTTTGCCGAGAAACTCGGTCGTGTGTACGAGGCCTAACACTTGAATGACACCTAAATAACACCTAAATAACACCTAATTGTTGCGTAAACCATTGTCCCCTATAAGTTGCCCCTAGCTTAAAAATAAAAACAAAATCCAACCCCTTGCCTGCACACCACTCCTCTTGAACCAATTTAATTAATTAAATAAATAAGCAAAGTTTTTTTTCTTTCCTTTTCTCATAACAGGTCCTCTTTTTCTTAACAAAAATGTATAATTACCCTTTGCTATTCTCTATGTACTCTGTGGCTGCTAAGTCTTAACTGAATACTTCTCTATCGGAAATCTTTATAGTAGTATTGAACTGTGGAATCATAGTAACTTCCTATGAGCCATTCCCTTCTTTCTAATTGGTTAATGGCTCCTTCATTCAGTAATCCCCAGGTTTTATAATCATAAGCTGCACAGGGAAAGGCTTACTTCTGTGCTTGCAAAGTATCATAAACAATACTTTCATATTTTTTCTCTCACAGTTGTTGGAATTTTTAAACTATGTGAAGACTGGTTATGCATAAGCCATTTATCTAGTTATCTTATCTAGTACACATTTCTCTGTCAAAGTGTCAAGTGTTACAATCTTATAAGCCATCATGTCAAGCTTATTCTCAGACAACTTTATCCATAGTAATTTTCCCATCATGTTAGAAGCCTCCATCACACGTGGGATGAACTATGAAAGAATATTGATGCTCAAGTACCATAACAAAAGTAGAGGTAATTTTCTCTCTTGTTCAAAGCAGCCAATCAGATTCTAGCTGTCAGTGGACAAGAGTTTATTATTTGAAGTGATCCCTCACTACAGAGATGCCATAATACAGGGAACAATCTCTTTCAATTTTCTCCACCATTCCTGGTCCCTATAAGGTGCTGTGGAAAATGTTTTTACCGTTATGGCTAATATCCTCATTTACTTTGTGAGTATCGCACATCGTACAAGAAAGTGAAAATGTTAGCCCAGTTATCTGAGAAATTTTTATTTCTCTTTTTTTTATCAATAATTTGCAAGCACATTGGTGTCACTTGTGTGGCTCACAGAAAAGCCAGCATGCTTCATGGAAGGACCTTTGATCTATGAGAAGAAGCAGTGGTCTCTCTGAAGAGGTCTAACACACCTCCTGTTGAGTCAGAGCTACAATCAGCAAGAAGCATTAAAGGTGTTGTAACGGTTCGTGTTTTTTTACCTTAATGCATCCTATGCTTTAAGGTGAAAAAACACCTTGCAGTGTCCGGCCCCCCAGCTCCCCCGTTTTAGTTACCTGAGCCCCCGAATTTCCGTGGGCGCATCCCCGCCATCCTTCTCTCCATAGAGTCCAGGCTTTGATTGGATAGATTGATAGCAGCACAGACATTGGCTCCCTGTCCATGGACGCCGATTGTATGACTCAGGAGGGTCGCCCGCAAGGTAACCCCCTGGGGAGAGAGCTTCGGGAGCTGCGAGAGCCGCCGTGGGACCCCAGAACAGGTGGATTGGGGCCACTCTGTGCAAAAGGAATTGCACAGTGGAGGTAAGTATAACATGTTTGTTATTTAAAAATAAAAAACATGAACCTTTAGTGTCACTTTAACTTTGCAGAATTGAGAGCTACAGATTTGACTCAACAAGGAGGCAAGTTAGACCTTTCCAGAGGGACCACTGCTTCCACATGGGGGAGCTCTTTATTGACACTTTTCTGTGGTGTTTCACTCTACCTTTCCTCTGTGGCTAGATAACCTGACAATACTCTTAAAGGATCACTAAAGGAATTATTTTTTTTTAGCTAAATAGCTTCCTTTACCTTACTGCAGTACTGGTTTCATGTCCTCATTGTTCGTTTTTGCTTTGAAGTTGCTGTAATTCTGCTGTGATCTCCACACTTCCTGCTTGTCTGGCTCCTTATGAAAAAACTCATGGGAGCTTCTCACTGCGGTCTAAGCTGTGTGTCTAAAACTCCTCAGAACCAATCAGATTAATTTTAAAAACAAAACACTGCCCTGGATTTGTTTGTTTTTGTTCTGTGTGTCTCTTTACTTCACATAAACATGAAACCAGTTTAAAACCGAAAGTGAAACTAGAGGCACATTATATGATAGAATTTAATATATCTTTAATCATTTTTAAAAGGAATCAGTTAACTTTTATGTCTCTATACCCTGTAAACAGTAATTTCAGCAAAAAAATTTTTTTCCTTTAGTGACCCTTTAAGCCTCGTACACACGACCGAGAAACTCGACAGAATCCATCAAGAAACTTGGTGGCAGAGCTTTTTTGCCGAGGAAAACGGTCGTGTGTATGTTTTTCATCGAGGAAACTGTTGAGGAACTCGACGAGAAAAAAAAAGAACAAGTTCTCTTTTTCCTCGACGGGAGTCTCAATTTCCTCATCGTGTTCCTCGTCAGGCTGGTTTTCGATGAGAAACTCGAGCGTGTGTATGCTAAGAAACCCGCGCATGCTCAGAATAAAGTATGAGACGGGAGTAAAAGTAGCATTTGTAATGGAGGTAAAACATTTTTCACGCTGTAACAGACTGAAAAGTGCAAATCGTCTCTTACCAAACTTTTACTTAACATGCAGTAACATGAGATTAGCAAAAGCAGCCCCCAGGGTTGTGCCAGTGGAATCGAACTTCCCCTGCCATTGTATGTGTTGTACGTCACCGCGTTTGAGAATGAGGAGATTTGGTCTTTAACGTGTGTACGCAAAGAAAGCCTGTCGAGTTCCTCGACAAGCCTAACAAGGAACTCGTCGAGGGAAACAATGTGTCTCGCCCGATGAGTTACTCGGTCGTGTGTACAAGGCCTTACTCCTTTATTTCTCCTTTCCTATTTCTTTGCTCTTATAGGCCCCGTACACACGACCGAGGAACTCGACGTGTCAAACACATCGAGTTCCTCGGCGAGTTCAGTGAGGAAGCCGCCGAAGATATCGGCGGGCCGACTTTCCTCATTGAACAACGAGGAAATAGAGAACATGTTTTCTATTTCCTCGCCGAGATCCTCGTCGGCTTCCTCGGGCCGAAAGTGTACACACGGCCGGGTTTCTCGGCAGAATTCAGCTCCGACCGAGTTTCTGGCTGAATTCTGCCGAGAAACTCGGTCGTGTGTACGGGGCCTTACACTTTATAATCACTGTTCAGACTTTCCTGCTTTAACTGCAACTTGTCAAAACCACATTTCCTCCATCTCTCTCTCAAATCATCTCCTTCCTCTCCTTCACATATTTAATTTATCCAATCCAGATGAAGGTGCTATAAAAACAGCAAACCTACTGGCTACTAATACTGGATAGGAGAGTGATGAGATGTATTTCCCTTTCAGAGTCGTTTATTATGATATGCACAGGTGTGCTGAAACTGCCTTACCACCAATGTCACCAATCATGTAGAAAGATGGCTAAAGATCACCGGGTGCATGCCTGTAAGTCATATTTTCCAAGTGGTCTGTAGAGAGAAAAATACATGGACCACCATTGTTGACTTCCCTGTTAAAATGCTAGCTGCTTGTCTAGCTCTGTCTAGCTCTGAACTTACAACTTTCCGAATCACCCACCTGAACAAGCATGCAGATCAAATGCCAGAACTCCAGATATGAATATTTTTTCTGGGTCAATGACTTTGAAACTACCAAAGCCACAAAGACAGGAGACATGGACCATCCCATGGCACAAAATCTAAGTATCTGTTGGTCTTCACCAGAGCTCTTGATGAGGAAATGTTATGAAAATCCTAATGGTCCATTGAAATCTTTACTGCAACAGCATCAGGTTGCAACTAATGGGATTGACCCCCCCCCCCCCCAGTAGGCCAGAGCAGGGTTCAAGCAGGGGTCTTGGCAGGTGGCAAGCAGGGAGAAGTCAGACAGTCCAGGTTGGCAACAAATAGGTGGTAAACTATCCTGGAGATGAGAGAGTAGTCATGTTCAGGCAGAGGTCTTGACAGGCAGTAAGTAAAGGGTAGTCAGACAGTCCAGGGTGGCAACAAAGAAGGCAAAATACAACACAGAAAACAAGTAAATAGTCAGGCAATCAACAGCAACAATAATAAGGTAACAAGCTTCAGTATCATAGCTTCTTGCACATGGGTAGTTGGTTTTAAGAAACAACACCAACCACTTTAAAAGCTAAAGCTACCCTGTTGGTCCGAGAACATGTCCAACATTGTTTCAGGGAACTCTGGAAGTCTTAGTGAATCCATTGGAATTACTGGCAGAGATTATGAGAGTGGCATTGGAAATACTGGCAAGGATTCTGTAAGTGCTATTGGGATTACTGTCAGGGATTATTATGTTTTAAAGTACTGGCAGAGATTCTGGAAGTCTTGGCAAGGTTTCTGGAAGTGTTGTAACACAAAGGGGGTTATTTACTAAAGGCAAATCCACTTTGCACTACAAAGTGCAAAGTGCATTTGAAATTGCACTGAAAGTGCACTTGGATGTGCAGTCTCTGTAGATCTGAGGGGGACATGCAAGGAAAATAAAATAACAGCATTTTACCTTGCACATGATTGGATATACAAATCAGCAGAGCATCCTCTCATTTCAGATCTACCCCTCAGATTTACAGCGACTGCACTTCCAAGTGCACTTTCATAAATAACCCCCATTGGCTCAACATGACAGCCTGGCCACTAGCATGTTAGAAAGAGAAGTCAACAATAGAAGCCCATGTTATCTCAGTACAGGTTTTTATGAAGAAAAATCATGGGTTCTTTCTTGAAAAATAGTACTTCTTAGGGGCCAATTCATAAAAACAGAAAAGGACAGGAAAACAAGCGCCAATAGTGGCCAATAAGGTTTAATGGTTTACTATAAGGGAACAAGAAACCTGGCTACTATGGGCAGCAAATTCCCAAAGAATCACTTTTTTTTTTAATGCTCCTGTCATTATGGGATTCTATGATCGAATGGATGATGGGCTAAAACGTGTCTTCTAGATCCATCTAACGCCTACTGATCAGAGCAGGGGTGGCCAACCAGTGGCCTGGGGGCCACATGTGGCCCGCGGAGCCCTCTGATGTGGCCCGCGACCTCCTGCTCTGGAATGGTGGGTTGGCAAGCCCAGATTGCAGGCTGCCCGCCCGCCATACCACAGCATCAGTGTTGTGAATGAAGCTAGTGGTAGAGGAAGAAAGCGGCTGTGGAGCAGAGCCCCATAAGCCAATGTTTCCTCTACAGTGCTGGTAAATCTCAGCTAACCTGCAGGATAGACACAGGTGCCCTACGCTGCACCCATGGTGTGGGTAAACTGCAGCACATCAGTCTTAGGCCCTTTTCACACAATCAGCCCGACCATATCGGACCCTCAATTCACCTCTATAGAGCGACAGATGTATATTTATGTCCGCCTGCCTCCAATCCGAAAAACAGAAGGGAATTTGTCCCCTTCCATCTGAGCAGATCTGAGGGCCTATAGAGTAGCCGTGACCTGTCATCCCTCCGCTCTACTCATTGTGGCACGCGACTTGTTGCCAAGTTGCTTTAGTGGCCCTCGCTCTTCAAAAGGTTGGGCACCCCTGGATCAGAGACTGTCTGAGCTCACGCAAAGCAATCAAAGCACAACAAGTTCTCAGACACAGGATCTATGCATATCACCACCCTAATTACCTTCTTTAATCTATATATATATTACTATCTAGTCAAGACTGGCTAAATCAGTGTTAAGACAAAGACGTAACTGAAAAGCACAGAAGCAGCCTACAAAAACAAAGCAATGCTGTTTAGACACACAGAACAATAAGCCAAAGTTCACTGAAAGTAGAACACCCCTTTAAGGCTGTACCTAAATCATTTTCCCACCATACTAAGTATACTGACCGAAGGCAGCAAACGCCAAAATATCCATGTCTACAGGTGACATAACTTATAAGATTGATCCGTTAAACTCGTCATTCTCTGAGAAACCAGCTGAAATATTTTACTGTCTTTGTGTTATTTGAGTGCTTATGAGAAAAGTGACTTACAATGTGAACATTTTTTAAGACTGATTGCCTAAAAGTTCAGTCAACTGCTTCTCAAACGTTCATTTCTGCAGCCTCTGGCACTTCAGGTGTTAAAGTGCACTGTAAATGATATCATTAGAATGTTCACAGATGTTCTTACTTCCTGGGTGAATTCATTTAGAATGTCAGAAGAGTTCCCATGGCTCACTGTGCTGACAAATAGGTCTTGAAGGTTCATAGTCTCAGCTATTGAAAGTGAGCAGGCAAACTGGAAAGACATTCTAGGTAATATAGGTAGTAGTAATAATAATAATAATAATAATAATGTTCAAACTATGAGCGCAATATACTGTATTAGCTAGATTCAAGTATACCGCCGCATCTTTGCGGCGGCGTAGCATATCGTATTTACACAACGCCGCCGTAAGTTAGCTAGGCAAGTACTGTATTCACAAAGTACTTGCATGCTAAGTTACGGCGGCGTATCGTGAATAGGCCGGCGTAAGCGCGCCAAATTCAAATGAGGATGTGGGGGGCGTGTTTTATGTAAATTAACTGTGACCCGACGTGATTGACGTTTTTTACGAATGGCGCATGCGCCGTCCGTGTACATATCCCAGTGTGCATTGCGCCAAAGTACGTTGCAAGGACGTATTGGTTTCAACGTGGACGTAAATTACGTCCAGCCCTATTCACGGACTGCTTACGCAAACAACGTAAAATTTTCAAATTTCGACGCGGGAACGACGGCCATACTTTGATGGAATAACTTTACGCCTGAAAATGCCTTACGTAAACGGCGTATCTTTACTGCGACGGGCACACGTACATTCGTGAATAGGCGTATCTAGTCATTTACATATTCTACGGCGAACGCAATGGAAGCGCCACCTAGCGGCCAGCCTAAATATTACACCCTAAGATACGACGGCACAAGCCGTCGTATCTTAGATAGGTTTAAGTCTATCCCCTTTTGAGAATACACTTAAACTTAGGACGGCGCAGATTCTGAGTTAGGTCGGCGTATCTACTGATACGCCAGCCTAACTCTTTATGAATCTAGCTATATATGTGTGTGTGTGTGTATATATATAAATATATATATACAGTGAGGAAAATGAGTATTTGAACACCCTGCTATTTTGCAAGTTCTCCCACTTGGAAATCATGGAGGGGTCTGAAATTGTCATCGTAGGTGCATGTCCACTGTGAGAGACATAATAATAAAAAAAAATTCCAGAAATCACAATTTATGATTTTTTAACTATTTATTTGTATGATACAGCTGCAAATAAGTATTTGAACACCTGTCTATCAGCTAGAATTCTGACCCTCAAAGACCTGTTAGTCTGCCTTTAAAATGTCCACCTCCACTCCATTTATTATCCTAAATTAGATGCACCTGTTTGAGGTCATTAGCTGCATAAAGACACCTGTCCACCCCATACAATCAGTAAGAATCCAACTACTAACATGGCCAAGACCAAAGAGCTGTCCAAAGACACTAGAGACAAAATTGTACACCTCCACAAGGCTGGAAAGGGCTACGGGGAAATTGCCAAGCAGCTTGGTGAAAAAAGGTCCACTGTTGGAGCATTCATTAGAAAATGGAAGAAGCTAAACATGACTGTCAGTCTCCCTCGGACTGGGGCTCCATGCAAAATCTCACCTCGTGGGGTCTCAATGATCCTAAGAAAGGTGAGAAATCAGCCCAGGACTACACGGGAGGAGCTGGTCAATGACCTGAAAAGAGCTGGGACCACCGTTTCCAAGGTTACTGTTGGTAATACACTGAGGCCCCATACTCACGAGCAAACATGTCTGCTGAAACTGGCCCGCAGGCCAGTTTCAGCAGACATGTTTGGTCGTGTGTGGGCGCGAGCGGGCCGAATTCCAGCAAACATTTGCCCGCCGGGCCTTTTCCCAGCAGACAAATATTCCTGGACTTGTTTTAAAACAGTCCGCTGGAATTCAGCCCGCTCGGACATGTACGGTCGTCAGTACAGACCTACCGTACATGTCCAGGCGCCCGCCGTCCCTCGCATGCGTCGAATGACTTCGACGCATGCGTGGAAGCATTTTAAAGGCGGGCCGCCCACGTCGCCGCGTCATTGTCGCGGCGACACCGCGTCATCGACGCGGCGACACCGCGGACACGCCCCGCGTATTGTTTACGCGCGGACTTCTGTACGATGGTGTGTACAACCATCGTACAGAAGCCCTCTGGCAGACATGTATGGTGGAAACGGTCCGACGGACCGCTTTCACCATACATGTTTGTCCGTGTGTACCCGGCCTAAGACGTCATGGTTTGAAATCATGCATGGCACGGAAAGTTCCCCTGCTTAAACCAGCACATGTCAAGGCCCGTCTTAAGTTTGCCAATGACCATTTGGATGATCCAGAGGAGTCATGGGAGAAAGTCATGTGGTCAGATGAGACCAAAATAGAACTTTTTGGTCATAATTCCACCAACCGTGTTTGGAGGAAGAAGAATGATGAGTACCATCCCAAGAACACCATCCCTACTGTGAAGCATGGGCGTGGTAGCATCATGCTTTGGGGGTGTTTTTCTGCACATGGGACAGGGCGACTGCACTGTATTAAGGAGAGGATGAACGGGGCCATGTATTGCAAGATTTTGGGCAACAACCTCCTTCCCTCAGTTAGAGCTTTGAAGATTGATCGAGACTGGGTCTTCCAACATGACAATGACCCGAAGCACACAGCCAGGATAACCAAGGAGTGGCTCTGTAAGGAGCATATCAAGGTTCTGGCGTGGCCTAGCCAGTCTCCAGACCTAAACCCAATAGAGAATCTTTGGAGGGAGCTCAAACTCCGTGTTTCTCAGCGACAGCCCAGAAACCTGACTGATCTAGAGAAGATCTGTGTGGAGGAGTGGGCCAAAATCCCTCCTCCAGTGTGTGCAAACCTGGTGAAAAACTACAAGAAACGTTTGACCTCTGTAATTGCAAACAAAGGCTACTGTACCAAATATTAACATTGATTTTCTCAGGTGTTCAAATACTTATTTGCAGCTGTATCATACAAATAAATAGTTAAAAAAAATCATACATTGTGATTTCTGGATTTTTTTTTTTTTGATTATGTCTCTCACAGTGGACATGCACCTACGATAACAATTTCAGACCCCTCCATGATTTCCAAGTGGGAGAACTTGCAAAATAGCAGGGTGTTCAAATACTTATTTTCATCACTGTATATATATATATATATATATATATATATATATATACAGTATACATATACACATATACATATACACACACACATATATACACACACACACATAGGCCCGGATTCACATACATCGGCGCATATTTATGCCGGCGTAGCGTATTGAATATACCCTACGCCGACGCAGCGCTCAGAGGCAAGCACGGTATTCACAAAGCACTCGCCCCCACTCGCTCTCAAATCTACGCTGGGTTTCCTCGGCGTAATCCAGCGTAGGTGGAAGTGGGTGTGAGCCATGCTAATGAGGCGTGACCCCATGCAAATGATGGGCCAAGCGTCATAGAAGTACTTAAAACGAAAGGCATGAGTTGCGCATCATATATGGGGAATAACTTTACGCCGGGCGTACGACTTACGCAAACCGCGTATATTATGCGCTGGGCGCATGTACGTTCGTGAATCGACGTATCTCCGTCATTAGCATATGTGAATAGGAAATCACTGGGAGCACCCCTTGCAGCCAGCGTAAATATGCGCCCACGATACGCCGGCGTAGGAAAGTTACGTCGGTCGGATGAAGCCTATTTTCAGGCGTATCTTGGTTTCAGAGTACGGCACATAGATACGACAGCGCATATTTACACTTACGCGGCGTATCTCGAGATACGTCGGCGTAAGTGCTTTGTGAATCCGGGCCTATATTATCAGAAGTATTGGGACGCCTGCCTTTACACGCACATGAACATTAGTGGCATCCCAGTTGTAGGGTTCAATATTAGGTTGTCTCACTCTTTGCAGCAATAGCAGCTTCAACTCTTTCACTAGGTTTAGGAGTGTGTCTATGGGAATGCTTGACAAAACATTGAATGCTGAATTTTTGGGTAATTTACTAAAGAATTGCCAATTATGCTAACATTCAATATGTTGATTGGAAACACCAATCAGGCAAAAGTGAAAAAAAAAAACAAGCCCTTCATAAAAAAACTTACTTCAAGGGTGGAGCAAATTCATTTATTTTTCCTACAGTGGTAATGATGCATATATCCATTAGTATAAAAATTGAAAAAGAAAACATATGGATTATTCAGCATAGCCCCTACAAATAGACCAAAGTTAGCTTAACCAATATAAAAAAAAAATACTTTCAATTAGCCAGCATTTAAGAGTTTAGGAATGTTGTCCCACATGATATTTATCATCCAGCAGCAATGACCAGCTACATCCATCCACCTGTCACCCAAGGCAAAATGTGCTCATACAACAAGGTACATGATATTTTACATTGTGCATACTTGTAGGTCATTCTCAATCAATAGTTTGACTTTGAATGCAGTTTTACTGTACATTTTACGTGGGTGGTTAAAAGTAGAAATTCATAGGTTCAAAATAATAACCTTTGTAGAGAAACTATAATAGTTAGGGTCTATTTTATTTTCACATACCGATATTTCTAAGGTGAAATTGATGTTGGGGGAAGGGGAATAGCCGCTCCAGGTGGGAATCCAGATGAATATCCCCTGTTGCAGACAGCTCAGGTGCAGGCAATGCACTTAGCAAAGCAGGAACAAAGATTGTCTCTGGACAGCCGCACTCTGAACAAATTGTAGCCTTATATTAAAAGAAGGACAGCACTACAAGTCACAGCAAAATAAAATAAAACCTGACCTCTAACGCGTTTCGCACTGAAATTAGTGCTTAGTCAGAGCTATTACTAACTACTAGTTTCAGTGTGAAATGTGTCAGCAGTCAGGTTTTATTAAATTTTGCTGTGACTTGTAGTGCTGTCCTTCTTTTAATAAAAGGCTACAATTTGTTCAGAGTGCGGCTGTCCAGAGACTGACCAAATTTCAATCCATGCATGGCCTCTGTGGTTGAACAGAATGCGATCTACCAAACAACTTCTGTTCATCCACCCTGTTGGATTTTAGTGACTTGATCTGTGTATTATGATGGTGGGAAATTCTCACTCTCAGAACACAAAGACACAGTGGGAAGAACCCCCGGCTTCTCTTAGAAAGTCTTCTACCTGGTGGACCCGAAATCTGGGTTGTGCGCTTTGAAGGTTCAAAGAGACCTTAAGCCCTGGTTTACATTGATGTTACTTTGAAATTGCGCTACTTCACTTAAAGTAATGCAATTTCAAAGTAGCAAGGTCAGCGCGATTTCAGGTGCTACTTGATAGACATCTGTGAGGCTTCATGCATAGATGTCTATTGAAGTCGCATTTGAAATTGGCAAAGGTAGTGTAGGAACTACTTTTGAAAATCAGTGCGGCGCTACAAAATCGGTGTCGCACAGGTTGGAACAGTGCCATTGACTCCAATAGGCTGCGACTTGTCACGCGGTTTGATCTCTAAAATCATATGACAAGTCGCTCCAATGTGAAATTAGGCTTAGGGGCTTTTACTAGCCAGGATCCTCAGATTATTACCAAGGCACCTGGCCGCATTGTAAGGAGTCGTCAACTTCCTGCACTGTTTAGAGTTGCAGTGCATGATAATAAAGTCCAACAACACATGCTACCAGCCTAGCTACCTGCTATAAGCCAAGTCTATTTAAAGCGGGAGTTCACCCAATGATGTTTTTTTTTTTCTCTTTTCCCCTTAGATGCATGCTCGTTTTGTCTAGGGGAATCGGCTAGTTGTTTTAAAATATGAGCCATACTTACCGTTTTCGAGATGCGTCTTCTCCGTCGCTTCCGGGTATGGGTCTTCGGGAGCGGGCGTTCCTTCTTGATTGACAGTCTTCCGAGAGGCTTCCGACGGTCGCATCCATCGCGTCACTAGTAGCCGAAAGAAGCCGAACGTTGGTGCGGCTCTATACTGCGCCTGCGCACCGACGTTCGGCTTCTTTCGGAAAATCGTGACGCGATGGATGCGACCGTCGGAAGCCTCTCGGAAGACTGTCAATCAAAATAGGAGCGCCCAGTTCCGGAGCCCATACCCGGAAGCGGCGGAGAAGATGCATCTCGTAAACGGTAAGTATGGCTCATATTTTAAAACAACTAGCCGATTCCCCTAGACAAAACGAGCATCCATCTAAGGGGAAAAGGTGTTATGTACGGGTGAACCTCCGCTTTAATGAATGCTAGTACTAGCAGTGCTCAGCCTGGATACATTTATTCTTGATTGAATTGTGTTTAATGTCAGCAACTCCTTTTTCCAAGGTCAAGAGCTAGGTGTTTTTGGAGATAATCAGCGCGAATACTACTAGATAACTTTAAATCTAATATAAAGCTGCTCCTCATTGGCAAATAATTGATTGCAATTGGTGAAAGTGTATAAAGAGGGCGCTCAGCTACCGGTTAATATCTCAAAAATATATAGTTGTGCAAATCAAAAAAAAATATTATTAAACATATACCAATAATAACTTCAATATGAACAAAAAATATTAAATAAATAGCAAAATGTGCTTCAGCACAATTGCAGTGCTTATTTAGTGTCTCTTAAAATATAGTCCCAATCTGTGCATTACAGTGAATTGATATTAAAATCTTCTTAACGACTGTATTCTTGTTTAAGTGATAATGCCACTACCAAACATTGTAATCTTCTTTCACCCAATACGTGCTCAAACAATTAGATGCGCTTACCAGAAATATTTGACTACTTTAACGAAAAAGATAGTCAAGTAAAGCTTAAGCAGGATTGTGCCTGCACACATGCTGACAGGAAAATAACTTGTGTGAACCTCATTCTCAGCGTCCCAGGCAGAATATATAAAAGACCGAAGAAAAAATCCAATAGTGTAATACTGTTTATTTTTTAAAAATACATGAAAAAAAGGAGCCAAGTGGCCTCTTATTTTAAAAGTGCCTCTCGGCACTGGGGCTACAGATATGTCACCGCTCGCTGCGGTTTTTATTTGGGGCGGCTGGATCTGCTCCCACTTCTGTAGTGAACGTACAGGTCCCCGGGTACTGCTAGCTCCACAGGTCGGAGAGGATGTAGGGCTGTCATGTGACCAGGTACTGCCAACGTACGTTTCGTTGGTTAACGTCTTCAGGGGGCACCCCCTGAAGACGTTAACCAACGAAACGTACGTCGGCGGCGGCGTTTTTTTCATGTATTTTTAAAAAATAAACAGTATTACACTATTGGATTTTTTCTTCGGTCTTTTATATATTCTGCCTGGGACGCTGAGAATGAGATACACCCAAGTTATTTTCCTGTCAGCATGTGTGCAGGCACAATCCTGCAAAAGCTTTACTTGACTATCTTTTTCGTTAAAGTAGTCAAATATTTCTGGTAAGCGCATCCAATTGTTTGAGCACGTTTTGGGTGAAAGAAGATTACAATGTTTGGTGGTGGCATTATCACTTAAACAAGAATACAGTCGTTAAGAAGATTTGAATATCAATTCACTGTAATGCACAGATTGGGACTATATTTTAAGAGACACTAAATAAGCACTGCAAATGTGCTGAAGCACATTTTGCTATTTATTTAATATTTTTTGTTCATATTGAAGTTATTATTGGTATATGTTTAATAATATTTTTTTTTGATTTGCACAACTATAGGGGACATTTTTGAGATATTAACCTGTAGCTGAGCGCCCTCTTTATACACTTTCACCAAGAGCTAGGTGTTATTAGTGATTTATAAGGGGTAGTTCTGGGATGGTCTACAACCTGTTTTTAACTGACAATGTTGCCATTTATTTTATTACGTGAAGGGTGGAGGTTATTTTTCATTATTCTTTGTGTGTATACTTATTGACCTTAGCCATAGGTGAACTTGATGTAATTCTGAATTTCTATTTAATAAAAATAATTTTTTAATAGTCACACTGTTTGAATCAAAAGTAGTACCTGCTTTCTTTAGGAACACTTTTCCTGAGTTTTCTTTATTTATGGATTTCTCCATCCACCTGGAATTTGTGAATGAGGAGAATCGGGTATATTTTTTTTACTTTTTTCGATCAACTCACTGGTTGAACAATATAGAAAAAAAGACTCATCTATGGCCCGCTTAACTGCCTGCCTTGAAGTTGGCTTTGTCTGATTTAAAGGGATACCTGACTATGATAAGTCATTCACTTGTGAGTGTAAAGTAAGCTATGGCGACTGTAAGCAACAGGTTTTTTTTTACAAAAAAAGGCACATACAGTAAGGAAAGGCAATAAACAATTTCAATTACCACCGCTGGTAGTAATTACATCCAGAAATATCTGACAGGCTGGTTGTACCCAAGTCAATCTATGCCAGTGTTTCTCAATTCCAGTCCTCAGGCCCCCCCAACAGGTCAGGTTTTCAGGATTTCCATTATATTGCACAGGTGATTTGATCAGTTTCACTGCCTTAGTAATCACCACAGCCTTTTCATCTGAGGGAAATCCTGAAAACCTGACCTGTTGGGGGGGCCTGAGGACTGGAATTGAGAAACACTGATCTATGCCAATATATATTTAATCTTGCCATGCCTGCATAGAGGTCTCATAATGTTTAATGATGTACCTTAATGGATTTTTATCTTCAATAAAGTAATTATCACTGCTTTATACCTGGGAGTGCGGTCAACCTTTCTTGAACCATTGGCTCTCATTCAGGCTGCGGACTGGACCTGCACCACAAGGTTGAAGGGAGCAATCATTCCCATCTGGAGCGGCACAGCTCTGTCTTTGTATCAGTTATGCCAAAATATGGATCAAAATTCGTCCCTGCTGAACCAAAATATGTTCAATTCACGTGTGAGTGTGACCAGCTTTAAAGTGGTTGTAAACCCTTACAGACCACTTGACTCTACAGGTAAGCCTAGATTAAGGCTTACCTGTAGGTGCAAAAAATATCTCCTTAACCAACATGGTTAAGGAGATATTTGCAGAAAAGACTGCACCGATCTCTGGTAAGTAATTAATAATGAGCTAGTATGCTATGCATA
Source organism: Rana temporaria (assembly GCF_905171775.1). Taxonomy (NCBI): domain Eukaryota; kingdom Metazoa; phylum Chordata; class Amphibia; order Anura; family Ranidae; genus Rana; species Rana temporaria. Next base: position 626,086,732 of record NC_053489.1, on the reverse strand, counting down.
CTAGCTCATTACGCCTCTTTCTTATAGAGTTTTTTTTTTTTTTTAGGAAATCTTTCAAAGGGTTTACTTCCTCTTTAAAGTGTAATTGCAGGCAATAATGAAAATGCTTTCTAACATCCACAGTTGTATTATCCATTTTATAGTTTCCTGATAGGTTGATTAGAAACAACTGTCTAATCATGCCATTCAGGACCCCTCCTCTCTTTTACCTACAATGTTTGATTTTTCCAGCACACTGGCACTTCCATGTACCGTTGTAAGTCTTGGTTATCCCTGCAAGCTAGCTTTGCTCTTCCCCACTAGGTCCCCCCTCCCATTTCCTTTTCTTGTGATGTATTCATGTCACAAATGAATGACGTATTCATGTCACATGCTCATTTCACATTCCCTCTCATGAATGGTGGAGCTAGAAGATAATGCACACACCCATCAGCTGCTCTGTGTGTGCACGTGACTGTGGACGGCAGTCACTTGATGAGGAGCAACACTGCTTAAAAAAAGGTATAAAACATTGATTTTTCGCTTTTGGGGTTATATCAGGAAGATTAATGATTGGTTAGGGTTGCAGTGGCCCATTCAAGGCATTAGGACTTTACAACCCCTTTAATGCTGAACCTGGATGATACCTAAACAATGACAGTGCCATCCTTCTGGAGCCAAAATCAGATGAGGGCATTGGCAAGAAGATTTCTGTGATCTCCGTGAGAAGTAATAAACACCACTGTGTTACGCTTACCTGTTATATAGCAAATAAACACATAACATTAACCACTAGCCAACCAGCCGCCGCAGTTATACGGAGGCAGGTCGGCTCGGCTGCGCGAAATCACGTAGCTATACGTAATTTCTCATTCCAGCCATTAGGGGTGTGTGCACAGCGGGCGCGATCACCGCCAGGCACCCACGATCACTCGTTACAGAGCGAGAACTGGGAGCTGTGTGTAAACACACAGCTCCCAGTCCTGTCAATACAATGTATGAACAGCGATCTGTCATTTCCCCTAGTCAGTCCCACCCCCCCTTCAGTTAGAACACACCTAGGGAACATAATTAACCCCTTCCTCGCCCCCTAGTGTTAACCCCTTCCCTGCCAGTGTCATTTTTACAGTAATCAATGCATTTTTATAGCACTGATCGCTATAATGCAAATGGTCCCAAAAATGTGTCAAAAGTGTCCAAAGTGTCCGCCATAAGGTTGCAGTACCGATAAAGATCGCTGATCGCCGCCATTACTAGTAAAAAATATATATATATTAATAAAAATGCCATAAAACTATCCCCTATTTTGTAGACGCTATAATTTGTGCGCAAACCAATCACTGAAGCTTATTGAGACTTTTTTTACGAAAAATACGTAGAAGAATACGTATCGGCCTAAACTGAGGAAATTTTTTTTTATATATATTTTTGAGGGATATTTATTACAGGAAAAAGTAAAAAATATTAATTTTTTTCAAAATTGTCGCTCTATTTTTGTTTATAACGCAAAAAATAAAAACCACAGGGGTGATGAAATACCACCAAAAGAAAGCTCTATTTGTGGGAATAAAAGGACGCCAATTTTGTTTGGCAGCCACGTTGCACGACCGCGCAATTGTCAGTTAAAAAGGTGCAGTGCCGAATCGCAAAAAGTGGCCCGGTCATTGACCAGCAAAATGGTCCGGGGCTGAAGTGGTTAAAACAAAAAGTTATGAGTAAGCACCAGTAGTTATGGTGTGAAACATGTTAGCGATTTATTACATCATTTGCTGGAGTGCGGCTATCTGGATAAAAAAAAATCATATGCACATAACATTGCTAGGTCAATCTTTACATAAATAATACGTCTGATTGAAATATGTAAAAATAATTTACCCTAAAGGCCAGGTCAAGAAAATTGTAGAAAGAGTCAGCGCAAAAAGAGCCCTTAGGTAGTTCGATTGGCAGAGGCATCTGATGTGGTTGTTTAAGGAATAGGCACAAGTCATCTGGTTTAGTAAAACATCCAATTACTTTATTTCACCAAATAAAAAGCATTTCATGGCTCTAAATAGCCACTTCCTCAGTTCGAGTTGATAAAGTTGGTGTCTGTAGATGAAAAGTTGTCATAAGGTACAATAGGTATTTAACATAATTCAAAAACACAGTCTAAAAAATAGTAAAAAATAAATAAACATAAAAAAAGCAATCAAATATGTGAAGGAGAAGTGTGGAAATAATAAAATGTAGCAGTCAGCAAGTTTCTCATATATCAAATGTATCAGATACAGCATAAGATTCACATATAAATAATATAAAATACTGTAGCAGTAAGGGAGTCTTGAAAATATTCTAAAAAAATATTATAAATATTAATATATAAATATGATATGTTATTATTTTATGACTTCTCAGATATGTTTCATATTTAAAGGGTTACTAAACCCTGGAAACTGCATTCACTATATCTGGTCTCCCAAAGTACACAGAGCATGCAATATAAACTACTAAATACCTTTTCTCATCAGCAGTATATAACAGTCTTGTGACTTCTATCAGTGCCTGGTTAAAGCTTGTAGGAGGAGTTTTCATACTACACTGGTTGTCCTATCAGGATGCAGGACCCCTGACCCTTTGTCTGGACAGTGCTGATTGGCCCTGTGCTGATCACATGCACTCTCCCAAGGAACAAAAAAACTCTCTAGCAATACACACCAAACAGAGCATGTGCAGCCTGATCCCAACATGTTTTGGGGGTAATGCAGAAAGGGGGGATCTGTTCATACAGGATCAAACAGCCTTTTTACACAATGCAGAGGATTAACCCCTTAGGTTCCACAGTGAGTATAACAAGCATGCGTTACTGCATATACAGACTGATTTTACTGTTGTGGGTTTAGTAACACTTTAATAATCATGAGATGACAAAATGCTCTGTGGTCAACGGGAAAGGTGAAATTATTTGTTTTTGTTTTTTTAACAGTGCAGTGGGTTTTAATTGGTACCTGTGGGTTAGATAAGCTAATTTTAACTATCCTGGTGGACCTCTTCTTGAGCCAGAAAGTAAAAAAAATGTAAAATAAAAAATTGACCGTAACAAATTGTGATCAAATGTACAAAAAGTAAAGAACACTAAACTGATTAAAATTAATTATTCTGAATGCACCCTCAAAAATACAGACCATAACAGTAGACTTTTTGTCCCTTTTATGAACATTTTACCTAAGCAGTTCAATAACCAAAATTAACAGTTATCGTTGTGTTAAAAATTTTCTTGTGGCGAAATTGGTAATTTCACCAACATTACTTCATAGGATGAATGTAAGGCCAAGCGGCAGGTAGACTATCCCTAATGCCACGTACACACGATCGTGTGTACGTGGCATTAGGGATAGTCTAATGTTTTGACGATTTCACCTGGCATAGTGTGATTGTTCACCAGGCATAGTGTGATTGTTCACCAGTCAAGACTCACTACTGAATGAACTGACCAATTTCACACTAATCACAGTCTACTGAATGGACTTTTCATTTATATGTTTATTTTTATTTTGATGATATATTCCAATTGAATGCACATGGACTTCCTTGCTTATGAGACGGTTGCTACACCATTATTATTATTATAATTTTATGCACATAGCTACCTCATTTGGGTTGAGGATTTTACTTTACTTTACTTATATCAATATTGTGACTATTATTGTGGATAAACTTGTGCCCATATATTTGTGTACACCTATAGCACGGGCATCTTCTTGCACCTTATATCACTACCACGACCCAGTTGGTCAGGCTGGGAGAGGCACTCTTGCCTAGTGGACTCATTTATAATTCTTTTTATTTTTATCATTTATGGTGTATTTTATTTTACTTTTGGGTGACACTTATTTTGTTTACTGCCTACACATCACTTATGCTACTTGAGGGATTTGAGTATCCCTTACCCAGCAAAAAAGATTTTTTTTGCACCTAGCTGCTATTTTCTTAGTCAGCTTTCTATATACCCCCTGGGCTACCAACAGGGAGCGTAGAGACAGCGCCACTACCCCCACCATTTACCTTAATGTTTTGATGTGAGCTTTTGGTCAGATATTCTGATCGTGTGTTGGCTCCATCGGACATTTGCTGTCTGAATTTCTGACAACAAATGTGTGAGAGCTGGTTGGTTCTCAATTTTTCCCGACAACAAAAGTTGCTCTGAATCAAACAGAAGAACCGCACTGGCTATTGAACTTCATTTTTCTCAGCTTGTCGTACGTGTTGTACATCACCGCGTTCTTGATGTTTGGAATTTCCGACAACATTTGTGTGACCGTGTGTATGCAACACAAGTTTGAGCCAACATTGTTGTCGGAATGTCCGATCGTGTGTATGCGACATTACTGTTATTTCCTGACTTTTTGTCTAGTTGGTGCACTTACAAGAAAGACTTTGCCCCAGTCCTGAGAAAGTGACCTTGAAAACAAATTCTCTTGAGAAAAAAAAACCTAGACTGTATTTCACACGGTTTACTAGACACAATACAATTTCAGTAAAAAAAAAAATACTTAGCGAACCATTTGGCTTCAAGGGAAATTGCTGTCACTTGTCTATTTGTTGTTTAGCCCAACTTGTTCCTGAAGCACCTTGTTTTCTTGCTATATTATTGCAGCATAAGTTACAGTGTAACATTCTCATTGTTTAATTTTGCTCTACCCTTGAAATACCGGAATTATTTATTTAATTTTTTAACGTATCTATAGGCAGCCACGCATAGGATTCTTGGAGTGACAGCTGGGTGTGGCACCCATGATTATCAAGTCCTGTAGGAGTTTATTACAAAGTAATAAGAAGCACTTGTTAGCATTCAGACTGAGAGTAATTTTGCAGAGATTGTTCACCTTTTCTATTGAGAAAGGTTAGTAAGATGTAAACATTTCATGAGAGTAGCATAGGGGCTGCCACTCAAATGCAAAGTCAAAATGCAAAGTCCTATGGCAGAAGTCCGTGCATTCTTGTTTCAAGTCAGTGGTGCAAAGTATTAAAGCGAGAGGATTAAAATGACACTCAGGCAATTAGCATTTGCAGAATGAAAATAAGAAATTGTTGTCTTGTTTTGGATGGAGTGGGTAAGTGTTATAACCCCTATAAGGTATTTATTGCTTTATTTACCCTGCTGGGGTAATTTACTCTCTCTATTTATCCTGGTGACCACTGTCTCCAGTACAGTTAATGTTATAGCTTGCAACAAAATGGTGGCTGACTTCTTGGTGCATAAATGTGAATGAGATGAGTATAAGATGGCTTCAGCTACTGTTCTCCTCCGGTAGAGAACTCCTCAGACGTGTTTCTCCCTTTTTGGGGCTTAATTGTAGAGGCCTTTACATTTACATTAATAGCTGGATTCAGGTAGGCGAGGGTATAGTTGGGGCGGCGTAGCATATGGCATTTACACTACGCCGCCGTAAGTTTGCAAGGCAAGTACTGTATTCACAAAGTGCTTGCCTGCTAAGTTACGGCGGCGTAGCGTAAATGCGGCGGGCGTAAGCGCGCCTAATTCAAAATAGGCTGAGGGGGCGTGTTTTATGTTAATATGGGTTGACCTGACATGATTGACGTTTTTTAGGAACGGCGCATGCGCCGTCCGTGTACATATGCCAGTGTGGATTGCGGGAAAGTACGCCGCAGGGATGTATTGGTTTTAACGTGGACGTAAATTACGTCCAGCCCTATTCACCGACGACTTACGCAAACGACGTAAAATTTTAAAATTTGACGCGGGAACGATGGCCATACTTAACATTACTAGTCCAGCTATTTGATGGAATAACTATACGCCTGAAAATGCCTTACGTAAACGGCGTATCACCTAGCGGCTAGCCTAAATATTGCACCCTAAGATACGACGGCACAAGCCGTCGTATCTTAGATAGATTTAAGTGTATCTCTGTTTGAGAATACACTTAAACTTAGGGCAGCGCAGATTCCGAGTTAGGTCGGCGTATCTACTGATACGCCGGCCTAACTCTTTCTGAATCACCCCCTAAGTCTTGAAAAGACTGAGAGTTGAGTAGATTCTCTACAGGTGGAGAACAGGAGCTGAAGCCATCTTTCACTCATCTCATTCTCATTTATGCAACAGGGAGTTGGCCACCATCTTGTTGGAGTCTGCTAAACCATGACAAGCCGATCCTGTCTGTCCAGATTGATTTAGCTTTACATACCTTATTGTTATTGGAAAACAGCTTTTTAATACTCAGCCAGTTAGGATCTTTTAAAGCTAACAATAAAAACAGTATGCTGCTTATAGAATTCTCATCCACTGTGCATGTGATTGGATGACTTCTCAGAAACTTGCTTAAGCACATGCCGCAAAATCACATACCTGTACATCATTCTGGTTCAAGTGGTTGTACCGGGGTGATGCCTGCAGTTTTTTTGAGCTGATGATTGGCTTTCTTGTAATAACAACAAATGCAGCTAAGCAGCCGCTTGATTGTTATTACAAGACATCCTTCCCTGCCGTCGCTTACCGCCACTCCGCCCGGGCTCTTCTGTCTCACCAGGAGGCCCGAACAACCAGCCAGCACTTCCAGCGGCTGGCTGGGGACCCGATCACAGCTGAAATCAGCTTTGATCGGACCTCAGTTCTAGTAACCAGGAAACAACGTCACAACATCACTTCTGGTTTACTGAAGCCTTAAAGGCATCAGATTTAAAATAAAAGTCAGTATTAAAGACAGCCCTACTTGACTTTTTGAATGCTTTTAAGTGCAAAGGAGGAATTTGAGGTTTTATAGACCATATTAGACCATAGAACATTGAAAGCGCCCCATCCCTCCAAGCTCGCACGCAGAAGTGATTCAAGTGAACACATATGAAAGTCGTGCCCGCAAATGTAGACAGTGTTCAAACCACACATGGGAGGTATCGATGCGATCATTAGAGCGAGAGCAATAATTCTAGCACAAGACATAGAACTAGACTAGTCCTCTGTAACTCTGAACTGGTAACCATTTAATATTTTTAAAGCGTCGCCTATGGAGATTTTTAAGTACTGACGTTTGTCACCATTCCACGAGTGTGTGCAATTTTAAGGCATGACATTTCAGGTATCTATTTACTTGGCGTAACATCATCTTTCACATTATACAAAAAATAATTGGACTAACTTTACTGTTTTATTATTTTTATTCATGAAAGTATATTTTTTCCCTCAAAAAATTGCATTTGAAAGACCGCTGCGCAAATACAGTGTGACATAAAATATTGCAACGATTGCTATTTTATTCTCTAGGGTTTCTGCTAAAATATATATTTATATAATGTTTGGGGGTTCTATGTAATTTTCTAGCAAAAAATACTGAATTTAACTTGTAGATTGTAAGCTCTAACTAGCAGGGCCCTCTGATTCATCCTGTATTGAATTGTATGGTAACTGTACTGTCTACCCTCATGTTGTAAAGTACTGTGCAAACTGTTGGCGCTATATAAATCCTTTATAATAATAATAACTTGTAAGCAACAAGTGTCATAAAAAGGCCTGCTCTTTAAGTGGTAAAAGGCTGAGGTTGAATTTCAAACATTCTCTGCACTGTCCTTAGGTTTACTACAGTGAGCCTTATACTAATCAATGGTATACAAGGATGTTTTTCTAAACATTCCTGTTCCTAAAATTTTTAAATATTGCAAGAGGTCTTATCCATCCTTTTGAAAGATCTGAGACTGTTAGGCCTCGTACACACCAGCGGATCTGTCCGCTGCGTCCGCTGACGGATTTCTGTCTGATGGTTGTACACACCATCAGACAGAAATCCGTGCGGACACGATACGCGGTGACGTGGCCCTGCCGTCGCCGCGACGATGACGCAGCGACGTGCGCGGCCCTGGAAGGTCAATGCTTCCATGCATGCGTCGAATCACTTTAAAGCATGCGAGGGCTTTCGGCCGATCGGACATGTCCGGTGAGTCTGTACAGACGACCGAACATGTCCGACGGACAGGCTTCCAGCGGACTTGTTTCTTAGCATGCTAAGAAACATTTGTCCGCTGGAAACTGTCCGATCCGCCGGACAATTGTCCGGTCGGCCGTACACACGACCGAACATGTCTGCTGAAACTGGTCCGTCGGACCAGTTTCAGCGGACATGTTCGGTCGTGTGTACGGGGCCTTAATTGAATAGCTGGTTGCCTTTGCAGGCACAGCATGTTCATGATTCTGACAACCTGAGTTTGATCACCATTGATTACTACTTATGCACTATGTCTAAAACAAGCTCTTCCCCTGGATTCTTCAGTTCCCTAATCTATCTAGTTTCTTATTATTTACAAACAAGAGGGATTTCAATGGGAGCGAGGTTCGCTCTGAGTGTCACAAACCTCTTTATGGCCCATTGGGAGGATGCAGATACTCTCAACCCTAGACCCAAAGAACTTATCATGTATAAAAGATTTATAGATGACCTAATAATCATTTGGAAGGAGGATGTAGCATCACTTGATCTATTTAGAGATATGATGTATGGGAACGATAAAAATATTAAACTTACCTGGACTATTAGTAATGAATGTATTACTTTCCTGGATTTGGACATTTTTAAAGAGGGGTGAAGATTGTTTACAAGAAATCATTTCAAACCTACGGACAGAAACTCATACTTATCAGTGGATAGTTGCCCCATAAACCTTGGTTCCGAAAGGTCAATATATGACGATACGGAGGAAGGGTACTAAAGAGGGAGATTACTTGAGACAATCAGAAATATTGACTAGAACATGAATAGAGATACATTGTTATCAGAAAATAAACAACAAGAGCCCCTTTGCCGTGAATTTAATATAATTCTGGATTTTAATGTCCAATTCAGACAGGTGGAAAAAATCATCAAAAAATATTGGGATATTTTAAGAAGAGATAGGTTTCTGGGATCTATGTTACCAGCCCCTCCAGTGTTAATATATAGAAAGGACCCTACTTTGAAGGATTTAATAGCACCAGGGGTCATTGATCCCCCCCAAGAAACAGAAATGATCGTTCTTTGGGGTGTTTACAGGATTTTTTGCATGCCGTAGATGTAATGCTTGTCGCCATGCCAGGAATAATATTAAAAAGAGAAAATTATTTTGTTCAACCAGTACAGGTAAAAAATATGTGATTAAAGACTTTGTAACCTGCTCCTCCACAGGCGTGATATATATGCTGGAATGTGGGTGTGGGTTACAGTACTTCCAGGACCCTGCAGATCCGAGTAGGAGAACATATTGCCAATATTAAAAAAGTTATCACTACCCATAGTGTCCCTAAACATTTTAAATTGGTGCATTATAAGGATCCTAGTTCACTTAAATTTTGGGGTATGGAACAGGCGGAAAAATATTGGAGGGGTGGTCATTATATCAGACAACTCAGCAAAAGGGAATCCTTCTGGATTTATGAGAGTATGGTTCTTTGGCCCAGGGGTTTGAATATTGACTTTGACTTGAACTGCTTCATTAGTAATTTATGATTTATTGAATTTAAATTAATTTATTAATTATACTAAAGGAATTTTTATATATAAATATAAATTAATTATTGCCATTAATAAATAGATTATTTTATTAATATATATAGAAAGCGTTTTAGTATTTACTCTCAATTATATTTTAAAAGAGGATGCTTGCGTGATGGAGTCACCAGCGTTATTTTATTTAGCCAAAATTTGGTCCTTTTGCTGAGTGTCCTCGTTAGTAATGGTGCTCTAAAGTCACTTCCTCTTTCTTGTGTGAGACACAAGGGTGTGATTCGCACAGCCGATTATGTTAATTGAGCATGATTGGAAAGGGAGGAGACGGTGCACTTTACGAAGGGATACCAGTGTATATAATCAGCAGTGAGATGTCAGGTCTCCGCCCCTTACTGAAGAAGTCACACCCATTTGACCTAACGCATGTGGGGGGAGGAGTCGCAGTGGTGATGTCATCCCGCGAGCATCTCGTTGTTCTGTGACTCCTGAGCCCGCACTGCTTAAAGTGGAGGTTCACCCTAAAAACATTTTTTTTACATTAAAAAGTACAATAGTAAGGACATTACATTTTGGCAGTTTTTTTTGCTCTGTACTTACCTTTATATCTGGATTTTGTCCAGGGCTTCCGCGTTCTGACGAGACTCCGGTACTGGGCGTTCCTATCCCTGCCTCAGGCTTCCGATGCTTGCGGGACTGGGCGTTCCTATCCTTTCATTGGATGATTGACAGCTTGTGAAACAGGTGAACTGTCGCACAACGCGCGTCACCAGATTTCCGGAAATAACCGAGCTAAGAGTTTGCACTATACGGCGCCTGCGCCCGCCGTGTAGAGCTGACTGCTCAGGCGCCGTATAGTGCCGACTCGCAGCTCGGCTCTTTCCCGACGTCTGGTGACGCGTGTTGTGGGACAGGTCACCTGTTTCACAAGACGTCAATCATCGAACAGGAGGATAGGAACGCCCAGTCACGCAGTCATCGGAACCCGGAAGCCCTGGACAACATCAGGATATAAAGGTATGTACCGAGAAAAAAAAACTGCCGAAATGTAATGTCCTTAGTATGCTGGCTCTGCCAGATGCAATTAATTTTTTTTTTTTTTGGGTAAACCCCTGCTTTAAGTGCTTTGCTTGTGAGTAATGTTTTAATTGGTTTTAATGAGAATAAACCTTTGGCATTCAGAGAGCACTAGATTTGGTGTTTTTTTAATCCTATGTTATACCGGAGCCATCTGAGGGAGGTCTAAAGCCGATGGACCGTTTTCATCGGACAAACCGATCGTGTGTGGGCCCCATCGTTTTTTTTCCCATCGGCGAAAAAAAATAGAACCTGTTTTAAATTTTTCTTATGGTTAAAAAAGCGATTGAAAAAAACAATCGTCTGTGAGGAAATCCATCGGTCAAAAATCCATGAATGTTTAGAATCAAGTCGACGCATGCTCGGAAGCATTGAACTTAATTTTTCACAGCACGTCATTGTGTTTTACGTCACCGCGGTTGACATGATCGGATTTTTAACCGATGGTGTGTAGGCAAGACTGATGAAAGTCAGCTTCATCGGATATCTGTTTTCGTCAGACGAACCGATCGTGTGTACAGGGCATAAGACACAAGATTTATGGTAACACAAACAGAATAGGAGCTCCACGCCAGGCCAATTCATTTATTACCCTGAGAGGGAATCTGCTTTATCTGACCTGCTGGTGAAACAGGGGTCAGATTTTGAGGCGAGTGGCTAGGATATTGAGGTGGTAGGAGAGCACCTGCACTTTATATTATCTTGCAGAAATTGGTGAAGTCTTCACTTGGAATCAACTTTTGACATTTTTTGCACTTTTTGGACTTTAATAATATCTTGGTTATTATTAATATCTACGTCACGATTTGACTGTTTTGATCATGCTTAATTTCAGTGTAGTATCATTCTTATCAATGGATTAGGTATTATCTACACTGTGGGGGAGGTCTTGTTACACCCAATCTGAATAATAGATTGTGCACATTGTATCTTGCATAATATTGCAGGTTTAATTGTTTATTCATTTGATTACTAGCATGTAATCATTTGGTTTATTTTGATTATTAGCATTGCATCATATTGGTAGTGCGGCACTGTTTTGTTAGTTATATACTAGTCTCTGCTTGTAATGCTTCTATAGTAAGCAAAATGGGCACTGGTGGTGGAAGCTTCAAACCAAACTACCAGCTTGTAAAATGTGAGTTATGTTATGCAAAAAGAAAAGTAAGTCAAGCAAGTCAAGAAATTGGTGGCAATCACCCTCCTAATGACATTTTTTGCCATTCTAAACAGAGGACGGGCAATAAACACCTGACACCACAGCTTCCATTATTGAGTGAGTAGCTGCAAACACCTCTGACTGATGCTACACTGATTTTGCCACCAAAAATATTAATCTTTGTTTTACAGGCTAACTACTTGAGTTCCCAGGGTTCTCAGGAGGAAGCGGAGGTTTGTAAAAATGTTAAGGTCACATAAATTACTTTAAGGTAAGCCCTACAACTATAACTCGAAATATGTGCCCACTAAAAATACACTTTACTTCCCATTATGTGAAAGTTGCCAATAGCAAAATTACTAAGTGATGATGAGCTCAATACCTGTAACATAAGATGCATACAGGTGCTTATCTGACAGCAGAGATGCCCTGCACTCCATAGGTTAGCTGTGTTACTAGACTGCATGTTATTCTACTGTTGAATGTTTTATTCAAGTAGAACTGCACTGTAACCCTGAGGGGGAAAGAGACTTGATATACCAGAGGCTGGGAATGGGCTGAGACCTACCTCTCATTCTCATGCCTGTAGGCTCAAAGCAGCAGATTTGTTCCTCATTACTCGATTACATGCCGTTTTGCACAGTGGGCTGGATTACTAAAAGTAGAGAGTGCAAAATCTGGTGCTGCTGTGCATAGGTGCCAATCAGCTTCTGTGCAATTAAACTTTGACCGGAAAGCTGATTGTTTTTTATGCAGAGCTGCACCAGATTTTGCACTCTCCAGTTTTGGTAAATCAACCCTAATGTCTCTTGGTAGATATGGGAAGGGGGGGAGTTACCGCTCCAGGCAGATCCAAGTTGTAATAATCCTCCTCACAGAAACCACAGGTGCAGGCAATGCATATAGCGGAACAAAAATAAATATTTTCTGGACAGCCACACTCCAAAAAATCATTGCCTTTATTTGTAAAAACAGGAGAAGCACCACAAGCCACAGCAAACTGAACAACTGACGCGTTTCACACTACACTTAGGCCCGGATTCAGAAAGATCTGCCTATCTTTAGGCGGGCGTAGCGTATCTCAGATACACTACACCGCCGTAACTTAGAGCGGCAGGTCCCGTATTCAGAAACAACTTGCGCTCTAAGTTACGGCGAAGTAGTGTATCTGACACGGCGTAAGCCCGCCTAATTCAAACTAGGCTGGTGGGGGCGTGTTGTATGTAATTGTTTCGTGACCCCACGTAAATGACGCTCTTATCGGTCCGACGCCTTACGTAAATGACGTATCTTGATACGCCGGGCGCACGTACATTCGTGAATCGGCGTATCTTTGCTAATTTGCTAAAAACAAATGTGGTGGGAGAACCCTGGAAGTTCAAGGAGCTCAGTTCTGGAACTCCTTGCCCCTTCATATAAGACTGGAAAATGATCTCCTAAAGTTTAGGAGATTGTTAAAAACATGGCTATATATCCAGGCTTTCGGGGTGACTTAAATATTAAGTATTCGGATAGCTCAAAAATTTTATATATTTAGCTTTGTATGTTTTATATTTTTTATTCACTGATTGTTATTGTTTTATTGTCACTTGTTTTTTCGATGTAGTTTTTGCCCCTGTTCTGTTCTGTTTTTATCCCGCCAGCGCATCGAGGCACGTGTGTAAGACTGCGCTGTGTTTTATAAGCATTTGAAATAAATAAATAAATAAATCTAGCTAATTTGCATATTCTACACGGAAATATACGGAAGCGCCCCTAGCAGCCAGCGTAAATATGCACCCTAAGATACGACAGCGTAGGAGACTTACGCCGCTCGTATCTAGGCAACTGTGAGGCGTATCTGATTCTATGAATCAGGCGCGGAGATGTGACGCTTAACACTCAGAGTTACGACGGCGTATCTGGAGATACGCCGTCGTAACTCCTTTGTGAATCCGGGCCGTGGTGTTTAATCTAGGTAGAGGTGGTCATCTTGGTGGAGACTTGGTAGGGCTTTTTTTCCTCATATTTGAGCTGCCCCCTGATGATTAGTGACTTGATAATTGGTGAGTTAATAGAAGCACAAAAGAGGTGAAAGGACAGTTCTACAGAATGAAAAAAGTAAGCAGATCCTTGCATTCAACATACATATACAGCAATAAGGCTACTAAACAGGAGTGCCTAGGCACAGTCACATTTCAGGAATAGGGATGATATAAAGGTTTGGTCCCAACAAAAGGTTAGACCAAACTTTGCCTGTTTAGGTGTTTGTTAGAACATTGGCCAAATTCCATGTAAAGTAGTGGCCTTTTAACCGGTGCTATATACAGTGGCAGACAGCATTCTGTTAATGCTTGCCTGCACCCACCGCTTCCTTAGCAACCAGTGATGTCACCTGACCCCATTCATTTACTGGCCAGGATTCTCCGGCCATGTAAACAAAGGGGCAGGAATAGCACTGACCTTAATGACCAAGTATGGCCACATGGCCATATTTGAGCAAATGACAAGGATCTGCATCACTAATTGACAATGGAATTGCTTTGTGGGACTTTTTTGGAGGGTTATTTACTAATAAAGGACTTGTCAATGCTTGTGTGTATTTTATTACACTTTTCATTTTTTTTTAGTGGGATAAAGTAGGGATCTGGGGGCCTCTTCATTTTTAACCACTTCCATACAGGGCATTTTCACCCCCTTCCTGCCCAGACCAATTTTTAGTTTTCAGTGCTGTTGCAATTTGAATGACAATTGCGCGGTCATTCAACACTGTACTACAAATAGAGATTTCGTTTGGGGGTATTTGATCATCTTTGCGGTTTTTATTTTTTGCGCTATAAACAAAAGAAGAGCAACAGTTTTGAAAAAACACTATATTTTTTACTTTTTGATTTAATAAATATCAATATTTTTTTTTAAAAAAATGATTTTTTCCTCAGATTAGACCAATACGTATTCTTCTACATATTTTTGGTAAACATAAATCGCAATAAGCGTATATTGATTGGTTTGTGCAAAAGTTATAGCGTCTACAAAATAGGGGATAGATTTGTGGCATTTGTATTTATTATTATTATTTTTTTTACTAGTAATGGCGGCGATCTGTGATTTTTATTGTGACCGTGACATTGCGGCGGACATATCGGACACTTTTGACACATTTTTGGGACCATTCACATTTATACAGCGATTAGTGCTATAAAACTGCACTGATAACTGTGTAAATGTGACTCGCAGGGAAGGGGTTAACACTAGGGGGCGCTGAAGGGGTTAATATGTTCCCTAAAGTGTGTTCTAACTGTAGGGGGAGGGGGAGGAGGAGACCGATCAGTGTTCCTCTGTACTGGGAACACACATCGGTCTCCTCACCTCTGACAGGAGGTGGATCTGTGTGTTTACACACACAGATCCACACTCCTGCCGTGATTTCCGGCAATCGCGGGTGCCCAGCGGACATCGCGGCACGTGCACCGGGGCCTTCCAGATTGTGATAAACCTATTGCCCCCTGAGCCCCACAACCACAAGGCCAAAGATGTTTGGGGAGGCTATTGTGCTCCTCAACCTGGGGACAATGTACTTTAAGGTTCACTCATGTTGAGGGTATGTGGCCTGGTATGGTTCAGGAAGTGGGGCATTTGCTAGTTGCCTCCTTTTCTAGCCTTCTTCTAAATTCATACCAGAACCCAAAAGGTTGTGAACCTACATAAGTGTTTTTATTTTTTTTGCATGAAGTTTCCCTTGACAGGTCCTTATCATGGACAAAGTTCTGGTACGTATCCTTGAGGTATTTTTTTTCGAGGGGTCCCCTAATAATGTTTATATCAAACTCTTATGTAGTATAAGGGTCTAATAAATGAAGAGTATCACCAGCTGTTTTTTTCATGAACAGATAGCAGCAGCCAGGAGCCATCATTTGCCAACAATTTAAGCAGCATTTTTATTTATTTTTGTAAATGTCAGTATTATTGGAGTAGGTTGTATACGATGTATGTGCGGCGGAAAAAGGGTGGGCTTTAACACCCACATGCCCCAAAAATGCGTCACTGAGCTGCCAATGTTATTAGCACTAGGAGTGTGCTCTGTGTGCACTCCCAGCACTGAGACCAAGCTGCCAAACACAGCTCTCAGTCCCCACTTATGACTGGTAGCCAGTGGGACCGTCTCTAGAACATGTGATTACAGCCAATCGCAGTGGTCCCGTAATCATCAATCCTTTCTGCCAACCACCCCCCCCCCCCCCAGATCTTCAGGCCCTATTACTGAAAATCCATGTTTAAGGTTTCGCTTTAAGCATTATTAAAATCGCTGGTTTTTAAACAAACAGAATACATTTTGCTTTGGTACATGTTCCCCAGGGCAGTGCCCAGTCCCCCATGCCATTTTTTTGATAATCCTTGCCTATTAGCCTAATATAGAGCCAATACTGTTTTAACTGCTTTGGGCAGGAATCCTATTGTTCTGGGAAAAAGCACCTTGCGCTGTCGCTCCGGGCCACACTCCGGCATGATATGTCACCCGCTTCATCCACCAGACACAATAGATGATTGATCACTGCACCGGCCCATTGCCAGTGTCATGTGATCACTGTAACCAATCACAGTACAATATATCACATGACAGTTGTAAACAATGGATGGCTTCCTTTCATGTCATTCATTGTATACAATTGTGTTGCTAGCTGTGATTGGTCACAGTGATCACATGGTACAGACAGGGCCAATCACAGTCCATTTGTATCATGTGAAAGGCAATCGCAGCTAATCACAATAATAGAGAGTTTCTACACACTGTCATTCAGAAAAAATACTTGCTTATAGCAGTGAAATTCACTGCTATAAGTATATATAGTATGTAATATATATATATATATATATATATATATATATATATATATATATATATATATAGATAGATATACAGTATATATATATATACTCCCCAGAATGGTACACTGTTACTATGGTAACACTGTATTGCTCTGGCCACAGTGTGTAAAAAACAGTGTAAAAAAATATATATATATTACATACTGTCATCATTAAGTGTCCCTGGTCACCGCCACACAAGTTATATGATGATGCTGTACTGCACTGGTGACAGTTTGTAAAAAAAAAAAAAAATGTGAAAAAAACAATGTACTTAATTTTCCAAAGAATTTGACAAAAAAATGAACTTCAAAAAACTTGCCATGCCTCTTACTAAATACCACAGACTGTCTACTTTCCAAAAAGGTAATTTTTGGGGATATCTGTACTTTACTGGCATTTCAAACCTCAAGAACTTAGATAGGCCATCAGTACATCAAGATTGATCAATTTTCAGATATATGTACCATGGTTTGTAGACACTATGGCCCGGATTCACATACATTGGCGCATATTTATGCCGCTGTAGCGTATCTAATATACGCTATGCCGACACAGCGCACAGAGGCAAGCACTGGATTCACAAAGCACTTACTCCCACTCGCTCTTAAAAATACGCTGGCGTAAGCCAGCATAGGTGGAAGTGGGCGTGAGCCATGCTAATGAGGCGTGACCCCATGCAAATGATGGGGCAAGCGCCATAGAAGTACTTAAAATGAACGGCGCATGCGCCGTCCCGTGGCCGCATCCCAGTGCACATGCGCAGAATCACGTCGGAACTACTCCCTAAGATACACCGGATCACTGCCTACGACGTGAACGTAACCTATGCCTAGTCATATTCACGTACAACGTAAACGACAAAACATACGACGGCTTGTGTTCCCTGGTCCATACCTTTGCATGGGTTGCGCCTCCTATATGGGGAATAACTTTATGCCGGACGTACGACTTATGCAAACCGCGTATATTATGCGCCGGGCGCAAGTACGTTCGTGAATCGGCATATCTCCCTCATTTGCATATGTGCATAGAAAATCAATGCAAGCGGCAAATGCGCCCAGCGTAAATATGCGCCCACGATAGTTTATGGGCACGGCGCATAGATACGACGGCGCATACCTACACTTACGCGGTGTATCTCGATATACGCCTGCGTAAGTGCTTTGTGAATCCGGGCCTATAACTTTCCTACAGACTTAATAATATGGACTGATTTGGGCTATTTTCACCAAAGACATGTAGCAGAATACAGTTTGGCCTAAATTTATAAAGGAAGGTTATCTATTTGCAAATATTTATAACAGAAGGGTAGAAAAACTTTTTTTTTTTTTGTTTTGTTTTGTTTTTTTGATGTTGGGCCTGTTTTGTTTACATAGTAAAAACTAAAAAATAAAACAGTGGTGATTAAATCTCACCAAAAGAAAGCTCTATAAAAAAAATGATAGAAATGCATTTTCGGTACAGTGCTGCACAGGGCTTTTTTCCTCAAACAATAGGTGCTTAAACTCAACCACGACCCCCAAAA
Source organism: Rana temporaria (assembly GCF_905171775.1). NCBI lineage: Eukaryota > Metazoa > Chordata > Amphibia > Anura > Ranidae > Rana > Rana temporaria. The sequence goes on along the minus strand of NC_053489.1, from coordinate 626,068,680 downwards.
CCCCTCCACCCACATACACCCTCCAAATCACATCAAATAGTGGGTTTAAACATATTTCATAAACAGTAGAAAGGTCTTAAAGGGGAATTAAATACCAGGATTGCATTACATACCGAGTGCAGAGTTCAGGGGGGTTACACACAGAGTGCAGAGCTGTCACTTGTAAACACAGAAACCAGACTTCTGTGTTTACAAGTGATTGTGGTGAGCAGGCACCAAAGGGTCTGAGCCAGAGGTGGTGGAACTGAGTTCCACCAAGTTCCACCTAAAAAAAAAGCCCTGGTGTTGCATGACTGCGCAATTGTCATTCAAAGTGTGACAGCTCTGATGAAAATTGGCCTGGGCATGAAGGGGGTAAATGTGACTGGTATTAAAGCGGTTAACATTCCACACCTATTAACTTCAATGGGGTTCAGATTCTGCTCTCCAACATGCTTAAGGGTTGCCTAAGTCTTAGGACCAGTTCAGTCACAATCCAAGTAACCTATGAGTGGTATTTTGTATGCAAGTGGGAAAAAAATAAGATATGGAAATCACACAAACACCTTGCACACTGTGTAGTAATAATGATTGAACATAAAGATCCAGTACCAAACAGTCACAAACCAATTAGCCAATCACTGAGCTCATACAGGGCCGTCTTTAAGGCAGGGCAAAAGGGGCAGCTTCCCTGGGCCCTGTCATTGTTGTGGGGCCCAAAGAAGCCGCCTCAAACTTGCCAACCATCCCAGTTTGAATTTCTTTGTCCCTTGAAGTTTTAGTCCTTTGCTGTGTCCCGATATCTCAGTGTGAAGTGCTGCTACTAATGCTGCCCGGCTCTGCCCTATTATTGTGTACAGATGACTCACCTGCTGACCCTGGGCCATATTCTCAAAAGAATTACGCCGGTGTATCTACAGATACACCGGCGTAATTCGAAAATCCCGCCGGCGTACCATTGTTTTGTATTCTCAAAACAAGATACGCCAGAATTAGGCTAGGATCCGACTGGTGTAAGTCACTTACACCGTCGGATCCTAAATGCAATACTACGCTGGTCGCTAGGTGGCTTTTATGTCGATTTCAGCGTCGCATATGCAAATGAGCTGATACGCCGATTCCCGAACGTTTTTGCGCTGCTTCGCCGTAGTTTACGTTGTTTTCGTAAGCGTAAGGTTACCCCTGCTATATGAGGGGTAACCTTACGTCGGTCCGCCGTATGCCATGTTAAGTATGTCTGTCGGGACAGCGTCAGGTTTTTCTGTCGTTTACGTTGTTTACGTAACTCGTCGCGAATAGGGCTGTGCGTTAATTATTTTCACGTCGAAACCAATGTATTTGCGGCTTACTACGGAGCATGCGCACTGGGCTACATTTAAGGCCGAAGCATGCGCAGTTTGTTCGGCACGGGGGTGCGCTTAATTGAAATACAAGCCGACCCACTAAGTTGCAGCGTAGTGTAAATAGCTTACGCTACGCCGGAATCTACGTGAATCTGGCCCCCTGTGTTTACATGTAAATAACCATCATTCGTATGTGAATAACTGGAGCATTCATTTGTAAATAGTGGTGGTGTTCCTTTGTAAATAGCGGCCACATTCATATGTAAATAAAGCCGGCATTCATATGTAAATAAAGGAGGCATTCATATGTAAATCATGCCCCTCTCCAGTGAAGAGATGATGTGCTGTAACCTCTAGCAACCAATCAGTGAGCAGTATTACTGTACAGTAATCTCTAGCAACCAATCAACAAGAAGAAATCATGTGCTGTAACATCTAGCAACTAATCAATGGGCCATAATGTGTGCTGGACCCTCTAGCAACCAGTCAGTAAGTGGTAATATGCGGTAACCTCTGGCAACCAATTGCAATCACTGCCTGATCTGATACAGTAAACTGATTTTAAGTCCAGCTGATATTTATTGTGGGGCAGATTCAGATAGAGATACGACGGCGTATCTCCTGATACGCCGTCGTATCTCTGAGATCCGATGGTCGGATCTATGCGACTGATTCATAGAATCAGTTACGCATAGATCTCCCTAAGATCCGACAGGTGTAATTGACTTACACCTCGGATCTTAGGCTGGAATCTCCCGCTGGCCGCTAGGTGGTGTTTCGTGTTTTACTCGCGACGAATATGCAAATGAGGAGATCCGCCGATTCAGAAACGAACGCCCGCCCATCGCTTTTTTTTTACGTCGTTTGCGTTTGGCTTTTTCCGGCGGATAGTTACCCCTGCTATATGAGGGGTAGCTAATGTAAAGTATGGCCATCGTTCCCGCGCCGAGTTTTGAATTTTTACGTCGTTTGCGTAAGTCGGTCGCGAATACGGATGGCCGTAATTTACGTTAACGCCGAAAACAATGACGTCCTAGCAAAGTCATTTGGAGCATGCGAACTGGGAAATTTCTCCGGCGGCGCATGCGCAGTTAAATCGGCACGGGGACGCGCCTGATTTAAATTGTACACTCCCCCTAGCTGCGGAATTTGAATTCCGCCGGGGGAATTACGATCCACCGGCGCAAGTTTGGAGGTAAGTGCTTTGTGAATACTGCACTAGCCTCGCAAAATTGCACCGGCGGATCGTAAATCACATAGATTACGCGGATCTAGAGATCCGCTAATCTATGTGAATCTAGCCCCCTGTGTTTACATGTAAATAACCATCATTCATATGTAAATAACTGGAGCATTCGTATGTAAATAGCGTTGGCGTTCCTTTGTAAATAGTATTCATATGTAAATAAAGGCGGCATTCATATATATATCAGGCCCCTCTCCAGTGAAGAGATGATGTGTTGTAACCTCTAGCAACCAATCAGTGAGCAGTATTACTGTACAGTAATCTCTAGCAACCAATCAACAAGAAGAAATCATGTGCTGTAACCTCTAGCAACTAATCAGTGAGCCATAATGTGTGCTGGACCCTCTAGCAACCAGTCAGTAAGTGGTAATGATATGCGGTAAACTCTGGCAACCAATCGCAATCACTCCCTGATCTGATACAGTAAACTGATTTTAAGTCCAGCTGATATTTATTGTGGGGCAGATTCACATAGAGATACGACGGCGTATCTCTGAGATCCGATGGTCGGATCTATGCGGCTGATTCATAGAATCAGGTTACGCATAGATCTCCCTAAGATCCGCCAGGTGTAAGTGACTTACACTGTCGGATCTTAGGCTGCAATCTCCCGCTGGCCGCTAGGTGGCATTTCGTGTTTTACTTGCGACGAATATGCAAATTAAGGAGATCCGCCGATTCAGAAACGAACGCCCGCCCATCGCTTTTTTTTTACGTCGTTTGCGTTAGGCTTTTTCCGGCGGATAGTTACCCCTGCTATATGCGGCGTATCCTATGTTAAGTATGGCCGTCGTTCCCGCGCCGAGTTTTGAATTTTTACGTTGTTTGCGTAAGTCGTTCGCGTATACGGATGGACGTAATTTACGCTCACGCCGAAACCAATGAAGTCCTAGCGACGTCATTGGGAGCAATGCGCGCCGGGAAAATTAGCGGACGGCGCATGCGCAGTTAAATCGGTGTGGGGACGCGCCTGATTTAAATACTACACTCCCCCTAGCCGCGGAATTTGAGTTCCGCCGGGGGATTTACGATACGCCGCCGCAAGTTTTGAGGTAAGTGCTTTCTGAATACATTTTTTTGAATTTTTTTGCCCAGGGTCCAAACAACATTAAAGATGGTCTTGAGCTCATACATGTTCAGAAATAGGAAATCTCCCATTCCACTACAGAAGCTGAACATTCTCCTTTAGATCTTCTTAGCTTTGGCAAGGAATGGCACACACAGAAACACAGATTAAGCATGTTAATGTCATATCAAACCAGTGGATACACGCAACAAAATGTATATTATTCGACGGGTGTTCATTTTTCTACAAATGTTTTGCCACGTTTTGCCTAGAAATAGTGCTTAATGAAATTATTTTTAATTGTTCCAATTTTCCGCTCATACTGTTCTGTTAAGCTTTATTAAATAAAAAACAAAAAAAAAACAATGTCTATCTTGAATGACATCATATTTTATTTTTTTCTTGCTTCCTCGGAATAAAATGTAACAGGACGCAGATACCGAAGAGCTTTTAACTCAGTTCTCTGCTGTACACTCCTAATTGCAGAATAAGCATTAATGGAAAAATATGCAATATATTCAATTAAGATGTTTTAAGAAAATGTTGAAACTGTATTATTCCGAACCGAAAGAGCTTAAAGCACAATAAAGAGGTGCCTGGAGACTGCTGATGGGAAATCTGACACGTAAAACTAACAGTGTCCGGTGTCTGTAATAGCTACAGATGAAGCCAATCAATAGCCTGGACAAAATGCTCTTCAGTGTTAGATATCTCTAAATGACTACAGATGCTACATCTTCATCTAAACTTCTTTGATCAGATGGAATATTACAAGCATTTTGGTCCCTTACAGGGCTTGACGCAAAACAAGACAGGAGAGAAGTGCCCTAGGCCAGAAGGTCAAGTTAACCTTGTGGTTTTGAGGCAGAGTGCAGTGGGAGACAGGGCAGGGTCCGATGTTCTGAAGTTTTATACTTGGATAGAGTCAGAAAGTCTGGCTGCTATCTATGATCCAAGCATTAGCAGGCCGAGGAGGAAGCGTTAATGGGGTTTAAGGAAAAGACTGGTAACCTAATATTGGTGAACTGGTGCATCTGTCACTTCTCCGTTCATTACGTTGATTAAACTGTCAAAATGCAAGCAGACTGAATCCTGGAAATCAAGGTTGCAGTTGATATTTAGCAGGAGTCCCAATTCACCTAGTAGTCTCTGTCTTGTTTTCCTTGATGGCGGTGTACAGTTTAACAATTGCAAAATGCTTTGCTTGGTAGACTTTAGTTGGAGACTATTAATTACGTGCAAGTCATCACAGTTAATTGTTCATTAATGTAGTTCTTACATTGTATTTCCGGATTGTCTTAAGCTAGCATATTCTTTGTTAATACAGTGGCAATGTATTGTGCAGAATTTTATACAGGAAAGGGATCTGTTCACATCATTCCCTACCCCAGAGTAACTGGGGTAGGGTCCGACGGAAATTCAGACCGTGTGGGGGCCCCATCAGACTTTTTTCATTCTGGGCCAGATTCACAAAAGAGATACGACGGCGTATCTCCTGATACGCCGTCGTATCTCTGTGATCCGCCCATCGTAACTATGCGGCTGATTCATAGAATCAGTTACGCATAGATTGCCCTAAGATCCGACAGGTGTAATTGACTTACACCGTCGGATCTTAGGGCCAGATTCACAAAAGAAATACAACGGCGTATCTCCTGATACGCCGTCGTATCTCTGTGATCCGCCCGTCATAACTATGCGGCTGATTCATAGAATCAGTTACGCATAGATAGCCGTAAGATCCGACAGATGTAATTGACTTACACCGTCGGATCTTAGGATGCAATTCTAGGCCGGCCGCTAGGTGGCGATTCCATTGCGGTCGGCGTAGAATATGCAAATGACTACTTACGGCGATCCACGAAGATATGCGCGTTCGTCGCAATCTCTTACGTCGTCGCTAGTCGTTTTTCCCGTCGCAAACTTAGGCCTGCTTTATCATGGATTATCTTTGGAACAGCCATGTTAAAGTATGGCCGTCGTTCCCGCGTCGAATTTCAAATTTTTTTTTTTTGCGTAAGACGTCCGGGAATACGAAACAACATAACGCACGTCGCCTTTCAAAAAAAAACGTTGGGGCGCCGTAATTTCGCGCAAAGCACGTCGGGAAATTTCCTAACAGAGCATGCGCAGAACGTTTGGCGCGGGAACGCGCCTAATTTAAATGGTGCCCGCCCCATTTGAATTAGGTGGGCTTGCGCCGAGCGGATTTACGTTACACCGCCGCAAGTTTACAGGTAAGAGCTTTGTGAATCAGGCACTTACGCTGTAAACCTGCGGCGATGTAACGTAAATTGGATACATTACGTCGCCGCGGCGTAACGTAATTCTACCTGAATCAGGCCCTCTGAGTTTAGAAATAGAACATGTTTTATTTTTTTCCGATCGAAAATTCCAATTGTCTGTGTGGAACTCCGACGGAGAAAAAAAACACGCATGCTCAAAAGAAATTAGGAAACGGGAATGCTCGTTCTGGTGAAACTAGCATTCGTAATGGAGATTAATGCACATTTGTCACGCTGTAATGGACTGAAAAACACGAGGCTGAAAATCACGCGGTAACACAAAATCAGTAAAAGCAGCCCAAAGGGTGGCGCCGTTGGTTTTGAACTTCCCCTTTATAGTGCCGTTGTACGTGTTGTACGTCACCGCGTTTTGGACGGTCGGAATTTGGTCTGACAGTGTGTAGGCAAGACAGCTTAAACAGAATTCTGACGGAAAATTCCATTGGAGTTCATCACGAATGGGAATTCCGATCGTGTGTACAGAGCATAAGAGACATAGGGGAACATAGGAATAGGGGAGATAACAGCTGCAGTTGCCTTTAATTGCCCCATCGTAATCCTTCAATTTATTCTTCGCTATATACGGTATGCTCCAAATTGGAGACTCTTAAACACTTCAATACCAGGCACTTTAGCCCCCTTCCTTCCCAGGCCAATTTTCAGCTTTCAGTGCTCTTGCACTTTCAATGACAATTGTGCGGTTATGCAACGCTGTACCCAAATAAAATGTATTCTTTGTTCTTTGTTCACACAAATAGATTTTTTTTTTGGTGGTATTTATTCACGACTCTATATTTATTTATTTTTTGCGATATACGCGAAAAAAGAGTGGACATTTTGAAAAAAAGAATATATATTTTCTTCTTTCTATTTTAAAAGAATTTCAATAAAATCAAATTTTGTCCTAAATTTAGTCTTTCCACATTCTTATCACTGTTTAATGTTACACAGTAAGTTTCACATTTTGCTTCACTAGCAATCACTTGTATACCCGTTTGGTTTACGGGTTCTTCCTTTGTTATATTAGCGCAGTTTTTTTCCCTTTTTTTCATATTTTTACAAGTGCACTTGCAGTACACTTGTAGTGCAAAGTGGATTTGCCTTTCGTAAATAACCCCCATAGTCTGCTGTGACAATTGAAAAGACACAACTGCACTTTTTCAACAAACTGATATACAGGCAGTCCCCGAGTTAAAAACATACGACTTACATCTGACTCATACAAACAGAGGGAGACAACAGCAGGTGAGAGGAAGTCTACCCCCTGGAAGGGAAATTCACTCCTGTAAAGCCTCGTACACACGACTGAGGAACTCGACGGGCGAAACACATCGTTTTCCTCGTCGAGTTCCTTGTTAGGCTGTCGAGGAACTCGACAAGGCAAGTTTCTCCATTCCCGTCTAGGAAAAAGAAGACATGCTCTCTTTTTGGCTCAACGGGATCCTCGACAGTTTCCTCGTCGAAAAATGTACACACGACTGGTTTCCTCGGCAAAAAAAAAACCCCAGCAAGTTTCTTGCTGGTTTTTGCCAAGAAACTCGGTCGTGTGTACGAGGCCTAAGGCCTCATACACACGACCAAGTTTCTCTGCAAAAATCAGCAAGAAACTTGCTGGAAGATATTTTTTTGCCAAGGAAACCAGTCGTGTGTACATTTTCGTCGAGGAAACTCGACAGGCCAAAAATAGAGCATGTTCTCTATTTCCTTGACGGGAATGGAGAAAATTGGCTTGTCAAGTTTCTCGACGGCTTCACAAGGAACTCGACGAGCAAAACTATGTGTTTCGCCCATCAAGTTTCTTGGTCGTGTGTACGAGGCTTAAGAGTTATCATGGGAAGAAGATGTATCCACTGAAGAATTATCACCAACCCTGGTTTCCAACCCAAATTTTTCAAAATCCAATTGTCAAAGGGACAGAAAGTGAGGTGAAATCTGAACAGGAGCACAGAGAGCCAAATATTACAGGGGTGTTAACCCTTTCCTATGCTATCCAAAAAAACATTAAAATATTTTTTTGACTTGAGTTACTCTTAAAAAAATGAAACTGTTCCAACTTACATACAAATTCAACTTACGAACAAACCTACAGAACTTTGATTGTAACCCAGAGACTGCCTGTAGTTGACTCTCTTGATCCAGAAACTTCAAGTAAATAGAAAAAAATTTTATAACACATAAATGATCAGCCTGCAAATTTGAAACATACACTACAGTATATTGTCAAAAGTATTGGGACGACTGCCTTTACACGCACATGAGCTTTATTGCCATTCAAGTCTTAGTCAGTAGGGTTAAATATTGAGATGCCTACCCTTTGCAACTGTAACAGCTTCAACTCCTCTGGGAAGGCTGTCCACAAGGTTTAGGAGTGTGTCTATGGGAAAGTTTGACCATTCTTCCAGAAGCACATTTGTGAGGTCAGGCACTGATGTTGGGCGAGAAGACCCAGCTTGCAGTGTCCACTTTAATTGATCCCAAAGGTGTTCTATCGGGTTTAGGTTAGGACTTTGTGCAGGCCAGTCAAGTTCCTCCACCCCAAATTCGCTCCTCCATGTCTTTATGGACCTTGCTTTGTGCACAGGTAGTCATGTTGGAACAGGAAGGGGCCATCTTCAAACTGTTCCCACAAAGTTGGAAGCATGAAATTGTCCAAAATGTCTTGGCATGCTGACTCCTTAAAAATTCCCTTCACTGGAACTAAGGGGCCAATCCCAACCCCTGAAAAACAACCCCCCTCCATAATCCCCCTCCACCAAATGATTTGGACCAGCGCACAAAGCAAGGTCCATAGAGATATGGATGAGAAAGTTAAGATTAAAAGCCTTCTGTTTGCAGCAGCCCCCCCTCGCCCCCATAATACTTACCTGAGCCCCATCTCTGTCCAGCAATATCCACAAATGTCTCGGCCATGCGCGACTCTCCGACCTGATTGGCTGAGAGACAGCAGTGGCGCCATTGGCTCCCACTGCTCTCAATCAAAGTCAGCTAGCCAATCCAGAGAGAGAGGTGGCAGGGTTGGGTTGCGGCCCAGTGTCTGAATGGACACAGGAAGCTGTGACTTGGCTCAGATGCCCCAATGGCAAGCTGTTTGGTGTGGGGGGAATTAATAAAAGGGAGGGCCATGAACACAGAAGAAGGACCTCAAAACAGGAGGATATGGGCTGCTCTGTGCAAAAATAACTGCACAGGACAGGTAAGCATAACATGTTAGTTATTTTTGTAGAAAATAAAAACAAGACTTTGCAATCACTGTAATCAATAGGTTGCATTAAAGTGGCTGTAAGCTCACTTAGTAAAAATCATGCAATCCACTGGCTTTCATAAAACTAAGTGTGCTGTATATGTGCTTTATTAAAATCAAGTCATTCTATACCTGATTTAATAGTGCTGCTCAGCACTCACGTGACTGGCCAGCTCTCCTCTCTCCTGATCTGACTGGTACAGCGGGCGGGGGCCGAGATTCCCCCGCTGATGTCAGTTGGGAGGAGGAGAGGAGGAGAGAGCCGAGCGGCGCTATTAAATCAGTTATAGAACAATTTTTTATAAGACACACATACAGGACACCTAGTATTATGAAAACCAGGGGATTGCGTGATTTTTACTCAGTTATGACAGCAGAAGGCAGGGTGGCGGGGGGCCCTGACACAGAGCTGACAGGCAGGGAGGGGGGCGGTGGGAAACACATGAGAGCTGCAGATAGCAGCAGGTGACAGAGTCAGTTTACGGGGGGAGGGCAGAAACTGGCAGGATCATCCAGGTTTTTCAGGTGTTACAGGGGGCCAAATTACACAGCACAAAATGCTTTAAAGGAGCAGGATCCATTTTTTATTTTTAGGTTAACAAACGCTTTAAGGTAAAAAAAAACTTAAGGCTTTAGAACCACTTTAAAAACAAATTATATAAGGGATTTCTTTAAGTCAATTCTTGCTTATAGGACTTATAACTAACTAGAAACACCATATAGTGATATTTCCAACAAGAAAATAGAATATTAAAAATATCCAAATAAACTAAATATTTTAAGTAATTAAAGCTTAGCCGGAAAAAAAAATCTATAGCTTTAGTCACCTAACTTATTTGACATGAAGTATGTTCCATGATTTGCAGAGAGCGGGATCTTATAGAAATCTTCCTGATGTTAATTTTCTGGCACTGGGATGGTTAATAGCTCCAAGCCTTTTGTAAAACTTCAGAGAACAAGCCCGTGACAGGGACCACCCCTCCTCCTCCATTGGAGAAAGTTCTTTAATTGATTACACTGCATGTAATACAGGGGGTGGGTCCCCTTTGGGAGCTTGTTCACTGAAGCTTCACAGAAGACTCCTTCAGGGCAGGACCTTCAGCAGCAGGAAGAGGATTGGACATTCCTGCACAGATGATTTTGAGAAGCTCAGGTTGCCTGCACAGTGTGGAAGATAATTGGTTACATATAAATTAGGTCAAGAAGTTTTTTTCTAAACTTCAGCTTTAATAATAAAGAATATATGGTTGACCAATTAACTAACTAGATTACCAATAGAGGTAAAATCATCTAAAAACATCTAAAAAGATATTAATATTATTAAAAAATATTGTTTTAGTAGTGAGAAGGGTTACAATTTCTAAAATTGTTTTACACTGTTACGGAAATACAATTTTTAGACATTTTTACACTCCCTAAATTGGCACTGGAAGACAGAGACTATACACACTCTGATCTTGCACTCGTAGAGGCGATTCAGTTTGCATGTGTTGCGCTATATACCGTAAGTTTCTCACTCACTCACTCATAGAATTAACTGAGTCCCTTAACTTCCTACCTGTGCTGGGTATAGAATGGGTTCCACCAGAAGATTACAAAAAAAAATATCCTTCATATCTGCTACCAGGCCTACTGCAGGCACTGAAGGAAGCATATACTTCAGACACCCTTCCTGCTTCATGTATGAAGCCATTGTTCTAATAATTTCAATGCCTGACAAGGAGCTTTCAAAACCGGAGTCTTACTAGCCTATTATGTTGTTAAAACAACGGGGAGAGGTAACAAGCCTCTGGATTTTAAACGTGTCAGATATCGAATAATGAATTACAATTAGATAAAATTAAAAATTTTCTTACAAAAATAAAAACATGCTAGAAAATTTATGTTTCATCCTTATAAAAATCATTTGTTCTATTCAGAGCATATACACACACTACCACTCGACATGTTTCGCTTTGTACAGCTTCTTCAGGAGATTCAGGTGTGTGGTATTGTATGCTATAGATAACAAGGAAGACACAAATTAATTTCATGTTGTTTTTGACAGATTAAAATATCCATCAAATTATTGGCATACAAACAATATGCATATTTTTACAGAATAATCAATAATATCACAGTAGATTTTATAATTAAGATATAGGAATATGGAATGAAGATGAACCTACCCGACCTATTAAAATAAGGACTTGATAGGGATTGGATAAAAGGATAAATTATATCCAGGATTTCCAAGAGATGCCTTAGGCGTCTCTTGGAAATCCTGGATATACTTTATCCTTATACTCAATCCCTATCAAGTCCTTATGTGATCGGTTCGGGTAGGTTCATCTTCATTCCATATTCCTATATCTTAATTTCAAAATGTACGGTGATATTATTGATTATTCTGTAAAAATATGCATATTGTTTGTATGCCAATAATTTGATGGATATCTTATTCTGTCAAAAACAACATGAAATTCATTCTTGTCTTCCTTGTTATCTATAGCATTCAATACAACACACCTTAATCTCCTGAAGAAGCTGTATAAAGTGAAACATGTCGAGTGGTAGTGTGTGTATATGCTCTGAATAGAACATATGATTTTGATAAGGATGAAACATACATTTTTTATCATGTTTTTATTTTTGTAATAAAATTTCAAATTTTATCTAATTGTAATTAATTATTTAATATTTGACACCTTTAAAGTCCCGAGACTTGTTACCTCTTTATCCTTCTTGTTGTATTAATAATTAGGATGTGGTGTCTGCTCTGATTTCTCTGCCCCATTCTCTAAAAGCCTATTATGTTGCTACGCACTGATATTAAAATTCAGGCTAAATTATTAGCTCTTCTTCTATCCAAAGTTACATCTAAGCTGGTAATCACAGACTAGTCTGGGGTCATCTCTCAAAGGTCTACTACAACAAATATAGTTTTTCTTAATATACAATTCAACTAAGCATGGGCAATTATGTCATAGCAACATCATTGAATGGAACTATATTTGGAAGGTAATGCGCATGATGCGCATAGGCCCAAAATATATCAGATGGAAACAACTTATATACTCCTCCCCAACTACTTATGAACAATTCCCTTTTGTCACCTTTCCTGATGGTAAGAGGCGCTAGACAAGGTTGTCTGCTCTCCCTGTTACCAAATGCACAAGCTATTGAACCCTTTACAACAGCAGTCAGGCAAAACCCTTATACCACAGGTATCATTAGACACGCTAGGGAAGAAAAAAATAATTATATATGCTAATGATGCCCCTTTCTTCTTAGGAGACATTACTGTCCCACTGGAAAATGAAATGGCTAATGTATAAAACTTTGGTTGATTCTCAGGGTCTTTTAATAAATTGGAACAAATCCACATTGCTGTCACTTGACCCACTTCTCCACCCAGTCCCTGATTTGTATCAGCAAATTAAGATTGTAGACTCCTTCCACTACTAAGGTGTGATAATCTCAGCAGCCCCTAAGGACTATGTTAAGTTTAATTTATTTCCCTTGCTTGGAAGTTTTAAAAAAAAATCGAAAAGCTGGTCTTAAGGCCCCATACACACGATAGAATCCATCCGCTGAAAAATCCCAGCGAATGGGTTTCAGCGGATAGATCCTATGGTGTGTACACTCCAGCGGATCTGTTTACGCGGATATTTATCCCCTGGGATGGATTTCCAGCGGATAAATATTTGATGACATGCTATCAAATCTATCCGCTGGAATCCATCCCAACGGATGGATCCGCTGGTCTGTACAGACTCACCGGATCCATCCGTCCGAAGGGATCCCCCGCATGCGTCGTAATGATTCGACGCATGCATGGAATTCCTTATATGACAGCGTCGCGCACGTCGCCGCGTCATAATCGCGGCGACGGCGCGACACGTCATCGCCAGAGGATTTCGGCGCGGATTTCGATTCGATGGTGAGTACACTCCATCGCATGGAAATCCGCGCAAATCCTCGAGAGGATTTATCCGTGGATACGCTGAACCGTATCCGTGGATAAATCCTCTCGTGTGTATGGGGCCTAACTCTGTGACTCCCTGTGACTGTAGTGAACCTTATTAAAATTATATGGCTACACCAACTTTTATACATTATACTTTGGAAGCCAGTGCTTCTCAAAATATGTACATTACTTCTTCTTCTTCTTCTTCTTCTTCTTCTTCTTCTTCTTCTTCTTCTTCTTCTTCTTCTTCTTCTTCTTCTTCTTCTTCTTCTTCTTCTTCTTCTTCTTCTTCTTCTTCTTCTTCTTCTTCATACTACACCATAGTACCAAAATTAAATCAATTCATAAATAAAGTTTTAATGAGCACACCCCTCTATGGAAAAAAAATATGTTACTGAGCTGATTAAACTTGAAAGATCAGATTCATGGAAAAACTGGCATTACCCATCTCTCTCAACTACAGTTTGTCTTGTCAATACACTTAAAAAAACCTTCAACCAACTACAGAGTTCTCCCTCCCAAGATCTATGCTTTCTAGTTACTGATACTTCCAACTCCAATTTTTTTGCTGAAATTACTGTTTACAGGGTATAGAGCCATAGGGCCAGATTCTCTAAGATTGTGCGTTGGCGTAGTGTAAGCCAAGTACACCACGCCACCGCAACTTACTGGAGCAGGTGCCGTATTCCCCAAACACTTGCTCCGTAATTTGCAGCGGCGTAGTGTAAATGGGCCAGCGTATGGCCGCGTAATTCAAAGGGGGCGGCTTGTATTCAAATTAAGCGCGCCCCCACGCCAATCGAACTGCGCATGCGCCGGGCGGAAAAAGAGCCCAGTGCGCATGCTCCAGCTCACGACGGAAAACGTCAATGACGCCGACGTGAGCATCATTGACGTAAAGTCATATTCGCGGACAACTTAGTAAAACAACGTAACCGACGGAAAAAGACTACGCTGACCCGACGCCATACTTAACATGGCATACGGCAGACTGGCGTAAGGTTACCCCTCATATAGCATGGGTAACCTTACGCTTACGGAAACTACGTAAGCGACGACTACGCGACGCAAATTTGTTCGGGAATCGGCGTATCAGGCTCATTTGCATAGTCAAATGAGAACTGAACGTAAACGCCACCTAGTGGCCGGCGTCGCATTACATCTAAGATCCGACGGTGTAAATGACTTACACCTGTCGGATCTTGGCCGTATCTAATTATTCTATGAATCACTCGCATAGATACCCGTGCTCAGAAACAGAGATACGACGGTGTTTCCTGAGATACACCGTCGTAACTCTTCTGAGAATCTGGCCCACAATAGTTAACTGATTCCTTTTAAAAATGATTAAAAATAGATAAAAATCAATCATATAATGTACCTGTAGTTTAGTTTCGTTTTTGCCTGTTGCTTCCTGTCTCTCTGATGTACAGAGCCAGAGAGCCAATAGAGGGCAGTGATGGTTTGTAAAATAAAACTGATTGGTGCTGAGGGGTTTTAGACACACAGTAATCACACCTCCTTGATTAGTGACCACAGAGAGAAATCTCCCAGTACTGTGGTTATCAGGAAACAGACAACCAGGAAGTGTCCAGAACAGAGAGGAATTACAGCAACATCAAAGCAATAACGAACAATGAGGACATGAAACCAAGACTGCAGTAAGGTAAAGGAAGCTATTTCGCTAAATAGCATAAAACAGAAATTATTTCATACATTTTTCACTCTTTTTGCAAGAAGAGTCTCAATTCCAAAATATATACTGTACTGCGTACCAGCTGTAATTATTTACTGATATTATCAGTTACAGACCCCTGCTGAGAGCTGCTCCATGCGGCAGTGTGAACCCAGCCTAAAGGTAAAAGGATACAAAACCTAGGCCAGCTTATGGATAAGCACCCCTGCTTAAGGTGCTAGAGTACCTCAAATGTCACAGCTATTTCTCCTGCCCTAAACTGGCACGATACTGGCAAGATTTATTTTCTAGAGCAGTGGCACGTTTTGCCCACATTGTTTTCCTAAGCCAAAGATGGGTCTCTTGGACATTTTGAAGTTCCAAGTAATGAGCCTCACCTTGAAATAGCAGTGATAAAAAAAACAACAGCACAGCACTGGTTCTCCTCCCAACTTCCCACATCACACCAGTGGTTAGAAAAGGTGAACTATATTTTACACCTTGAAAGCTTAACCTATACTTGCAGAGGTGGAATTTGATGGATGATTAGATGACCCTACCCTTGCACCAGCAGTTTTATCAATAAACAGACTTTTAGGAGGCTACAGCCCTCAGACAAGATAGCTGGCCTGACCCACCTGCTGGACTGATGAAGTAATGGACACTCAGACCACAGTTAACCTGTAACTGCAATAATATTAGTGTATGTTTACGCATTTTTATTCATGATTGTCACATTCTTGTTATATGTTTACATGACACACCGACAAGTTATATTTTATGGCTAAGCTGAAAGTCTATGTAAAGTATAAATGTAGCACTATTCCGAAGGAGCTGCTGAGTATTTCGGGCGGCACGTTACCTCTATCTTCTCGCTGTCCAGGGTAATAGAAGAGAGTTGAAAAAGTTCAATGTCCACACTTTACACTTCTTTTTCTAGGATTTATTTGCAGAACTTGTAACAAAAAAGAAGTAGTTGAATGGGTGGAAGGATAAATAGGTAGACAGGCTCAGGTGCATAACCTCAACTAGGAAACACTCCTGCTTCAAGCAAACAGTTCTCGTCGCTACTCTAGCCAGAGTGGGTATTGCTAACCCGGATAGGTCCCTCTCACTGGCCTAGCTGCCGGAATGGCGCACGGAATAAAGTATAGTCTCTGCCACAGACCTTTCTTTATGAGGAGACACTTTTGGTCAAGAATTCTATGACACAGGATTCAGCAGCCGGATCTCTCCAGATTAACTACTGGGCCTACCCAGCTGAACCACAAGCCTGGACCAACGTGGTCCCGGAGCCAGGACTCAGGAGCACGCACCCCCTGCCAGGCAGGCCACGAGGCATGTGGGCCGACAGACCGACGACCCAGGTCCAAAGGCGTCTGTCCCTTAAGTACCCATCCCCAGCATGCACAGCGGGATGATCACTCCCCTGATTCGCTGCCGAGGGGGACACCCAATACACCCTGACCTTGCTGCTGCCACCCTTGGCCTGAGATGGTAATAACACCCCTGGGCGAACAATGGTGGTTACTCCCAGCACAGCCATGGCTGGAACAGAGGCTAAATTGCCCATAATTACATTTGCCTGAAGCATCGTACACACGACCGAGGAACTCGACGGGCGAAACACATCGTTTTCCTCGTCAAGTTCCTTGTTAGGCTTGTCAAGGAACTCAACAAGCTTGCTTTGCGTACACACAGTCAAGACAAAATCTCCTCGTTCTCAAATACGGTGACATACAACACATACAACGGCAGGGGAAGTTTGATTCCACTGGCTAAACTCTTGGGGCTGGTTTTGCTAATCTCATGTGTTTGCGTGTTAAGTAAAAGTTTGGTGAGAGACAATTTGCACTTTTCAGTCTGTTGCAGCTTAAAAAAAGTGTTATCTCCATTACAAATGCTACTTTTACTCCAGTCTCATACTTTATTCTGAGCAAGCGCGGGTTTCTTAGCATACACATGCTGGAGTTTCTCGTCTGAAACCAGCCCGACCAGGAACTCAACGAGCCAATTTGAGACTCCCATTGCGGGAAATAGAGAACTTGCTCTCTTTTTGGCTTGTTGAGTTTCTCGACAGTTTCCTCGACGAAAATGTACACACGACTGGTTACCTCTGCAAAAAAATATCTCCCAGCAAGTTTCTTGCTGGTTTTTGCCGAGAAACTTGGTCGTGTGTACGAGGCCTGAGTCAATTAACAACTCAGACCCCCTCTAAATTTAGAGCAGCGCCTTTTCGACAGGAGCAGGCCGCTACATAAAATATTAATATGCTGCTTCAGGTAAGATCAGGCACCACACTCCAAAATCATATTCCAGGTTCTGGCATGGCTGGTCTCCACCAAAGCAACCAAATGCACCAGCGACAACAACACCACACACCAAGATTCAGAATAATTCTTCCTTACCAAAATAGCCAACATAAACAATTTATTTTCTAACATGTTTGGTGCTAGGAACAGCACTTTCTTTGAGAAAACCTCTATCTAAAACTAAAGTTCAGTTAGGCTTTAAAATCCAACACTTGTTAATATCTAACTTTACTTCTGATGTACCATTCCTGCCTTCTCCATTCCACGAACCCTGTTTGTGGAAAAGCCAAATTTTTCTAGTATGTATTTCATTTTATGACTATAGTAAAAAAATACCAAGCATATCTAATGTATGACGACTGACTGTTAATAATAAACCTACTGGGGTTACTTGGGCAACAAATATGTGATGTCCATTATGGCAGAGCTTGGATTGAGTCTCTGCCACATTACATACGTCTGTGCTCTCTAGTAAAGAAAGCTCCTCTAGGACAGAGAAGCCTGTTATCACATCTGCCTCTCGTTTCCCTAGCCCCAGGCAGAGTATGTTCAGCAAGGATAATCTTTTCCTGTTTTTACCTGTTAATCCCTTCTTCATTTCCTGTTGTCCTCCCCAATAATGTCGACACAAAGCAATATTCTTATGTGGTTCAGCTATACTTATAATGAGCATCGTTCTTATATAGTTTAAAAATTATAGCTGAGGAATGATGGGCTTTAGTCAGCTTGTTGGTTTTTCATAATGACCTTTGCCTTCATTTAGATGTCATTTCAACTATGCTATAACTATAGGTTGTATAAACTGCCATGCACAAACATTTCAGACTATTCCAGAGACTTTGCTGATGTGCTTGCTTTATAAAATCTATACTTTCAGGTTAGATGTAATAAACACATGTTGCCAGATGTAATATGAAGAGGGTATTTTAATCATTCCAGCAGTTGGCCAACATGTCTTCAACTTTTACAAATGTTTTATATTTTCACATTCATTCCTTGAAATTCAGCTTTCCCATTGGTTCTCTTGCAATAGGAGAATAGTAAAAATATATTTTTTTTAAAGCATAAATCCAGCCGAAAACGTAATCACTTCATCTACTCTGACAGATGCTTCGGGAAGCTTATCCTGTAATTGATTTTTTTTTATCAGCACTTAAAATATACGCATAGCCAAAACTTTTTGTGTTTGCTTTGGACAGAGTTATAACTCCTTGTGGGCTTTTACTGCCATCTGGGTCTCTATTACAGAGATTCCCCCTCTAATACTGTGATGATGATATTGGTTTTACCACACATGATATAGCATTCCGCTACTTTCTTTATTTCCTGTTGAAAACAATAAAAGCTAGACATGTGCATTTGTTTTCATCCAAATGCATTTTCGTCTGAATTTCAGGTATTTTCGTTATCGTTTTAACAAACGATAACGAAAGCACAGAAAATGAAAACCGAAAGATCCGACATAAACAAATGCTTTATTTTCATTTTTGTTGCGGTCGAATGTGCCTAACCTTAACTCTATTAGTCAAATATTATTCTACATAGAGAGAAAAGATTTGACATAGAGAGACATGAAGATTCGACATTGAGAGACATGAAGAGTCAATTTTTTTTTTTTTTTTTAAGATTCTATCGAATCTTCTTTTTTTTTTTTTGAAAATTCAACAGACACCAAGGGCCAGATTCACGTACAAGAGCGCCGGTGTAACGTAACCCGTTTACGATACACCGCCGCAATTTTCCAGTTTTAGTGCCCGATCCACAAAGCACTTACCTGGAAACTTGCGGCGGTGTATCGTAAAGACGTCCGGCGCAAGGCGGGCCAATTCAAATGGGCGTGTCTGCCATTTAAATTAGGCGTGCTCCCGCGCCGGATCTACTGCGCATGCTCCGTTTCGCAATTCCCGCCGTGCTTTGCGCGCAGTGACGTCATTTTTTGGAACGGCGACGCGCATAGCGTAATTCCGTATTCCCGGACGGCTTACGCAAACAACATTATTTTTTAAATTTCGACGCGGGAACGACGGCCATACTTTAGACAGCAATACGTTTGCTGACTAAAGTTAGGGCACCAAAAACGACGACTAACTTTGCGACGGGAAACTAAACTAGCGGCGACGTAGCGAACGCGAAAATCCGTCGTGGATCGCCGTAACTCCTAATTTGCATACCCGACACTGGTTTACGACGCAAACTCCCCCCAGCGGCGGCCGCGATACTGCATCCTAAGATCCGACAGTGTAAAACAATTACACCTGTCGGATCTTATGGATATCTATGCGTAACTGATTCTATGAAACAGTCGCATAGATAGAAACAGAGATACGGCGGTGTATCAGGAGATACGCCGTCGTATCTCTTTTGTGAATCTGGCCCCATAAGCCTTCAATGACAGATTCGACCCTAATTTGGATTTTTTTTTATGAAAAACAAAATAAATATATACAAATTTCGGCAGTAACTAAATTAATTAATTTTTCGGACGAAAACTAAATTACAAAACAAAATATTTCAGTGTGCACATGTCTAATAAAAGCCCAACAGAGGCGCTTCCCATTCCCCCCTTATAAGCAAAGCTAAAAAGAAAATAGTTTTAGCTGAACTTTGATTGTTTTATAATGCCAACATATTTTGCAGTTGGCAATTCAACTCAACAGCTGCTGCTAAAAAAAAAATCTATTGCATAACAAGCTACACAAAGAAGCGGATTTAATGAAGACAATGAGAATGTTCATAAAATAAATGTGAATATTCACTTCAATTATCCAATTGTGGGCAGAGATCTGCTTTTCAGAGCGAAGTGAAAAATTTTAATGTATTGTGTGAAATTCTCAATTTATTTAGTAAACCTAAAAACAGTGGCTGATGAAAGCTTAAAGCGCATATTTCATGTTTATTTATTTTTTGAATTCCAGTGACAACCAATAATTTCCCAAACATTCACATACCCTATTCTGTGGCTATTGCTGTCAGTATACCCAACACTAGGGATGAGCTGAACACCCCCCCGTTCGGTTCGCACCAGAACCTTCGAACGGACCGAACGTTTGCGCGAACATTTAGAACCCCATTGACGTCTATGGGTTTTTTCAGGAGCAGTGATTGTAATGATGCTTAAATAAAAAAAAAAAAGAAAATGAAAAATTCCTTTAAATATTGTACCTGCTGGGTGTCTACTGTATAGTATGCCTGTGAAAACGTCTTTGAGAACCCGGGTTTTGCCCGAGGGAACATGTATCAATGGAAAAAAAGTTTTAAAAACGGTTGTTTTTTTCAGGACTCCTGAAAAAACGACAGTTTTTTTAAAAAAAATTCCATTGATATATGTTCCCTCGGGCAAGACCCGGGTTCTCAAAGACGTTTTCACAGGCATACTATAGACACCCAGCAGGTACAATATTTAAAGGAATTTTTTTATTTTTTTTTAAGCATCATTAAAATCACTGCTCCTGCATAAAGGAATGAAAAATTCCTTTAAATATTGTACCTGCTGGGTGTCTATAGTATGCCTGTGATAACATCTTTAAATAGCACAATCACCTGCCTGCCAGTAAATTAGGAAGAACTGATCTAGCTAAACTATAGTGTATAAATATATGTACAACACCTGGGATGTATATATATCCTCTACACACTGTAACATTAACTGACTAACCTACCTGCCTGCCTGCCTACTCTATCTACCTGCAAAAAATGACACTCTCTCTGTCTCTCTCTGTTCTCTGTTAACTGCCGCAACACACTACACAAGGCCGCCCTGCAGGCGGCCATTTATGGTGTGGGGCGTGTACTAAACCCCCTGAGCCATAATTGGCCAAAACCACCCTGGCTTTGGCCAATTATGGCTCTCCGTTTTTTGCACGCTGTGATTGGCCAAGCATGCGGGTCATAGTGCATGCTTGGCCAATCATCAGCCAGCGATGCCACAGTGAATTATGGTCTGTGAAACGTAACTCGAATTTGGCACGAACGACCCGTTTTGTTCGTATTTCAACGAACGATCGAACATACGATGTTCGAGTCGAACATGAGTTCGACTCGAATACGAAGCTCATGCCGACCCAAAACATAAATCTTCTAGTGTTTTTTAAAATTGTCAGTTACATCGGTGTATTTTTCAAGGATGGTAAAACATATCGATTGTCTTTATTTATATGCACAGATCACGTCAGACCAATTACATTTTTTGACTATATCACAAATGTTTAGGACCATGGTGGTGCCGTAGACATAGTCTTTTTTTATTTCAGTTTAATATAAGATACAGCTCCACATAATAATCTCAAAATAAAGCTGTGCAAGTTAGGACCTGAGTCTTGAGGAGCTTAGTGCATGCGCAGTTGGTTAATCGCTTCAGCCCCGCACCCTTTTGGTGGTTAAAGACTGGGCCACTTTTTGCGATTCGGCACTGCTTCACTTTAACTGACAATTGCGCGGCCGTGCGATGTGGCTCCCAAGCAAAATTTACGTCCTTTTTTTCTACACAAATAGAGCTTTCTTTTGGTGGTATTTGATCACCTCTGTGATTTAAATTTTTTGAGCTATAAACAAAAAAATTTTGAAAAAAAATCAATATTTTTTACTTTTTGCTGTAATAAATATCACCCAAAAATATATATAAGAAAAATAAAAATTTCCCACAGTTTAGGCTGATACGTATTCTTCTACATATTTTTGGTAAAAAAATCGCAATAAGCGTTTATTGATTGGTTTGCACAAAAGTTATAGCTTCTACAAAATAGGGGACTGTTTTATGGCATTTTTATTAATATTTTTTTTTACTAGTTATGGCGGCGATCTTTATCGTGACTGCGACATTATGGCGGACACATCGGAAACTTTTGACACCATTTTGGGACCATTCGGTGCTATAAAAATGCACTGATTACTGTAAAAATTACACTGGTGGTGAAGGGGTTAACCACTAGGTGGCGCTGCAGGGGTTAAGTGTTCCCTAGGAAGTGATTCTTACTGTTAGGGGGCATGGCTACACATAACACGTCACTGACGACCGTTCCCGATCAAGGGAAACGGTCATCAGTGACAGCGTCACTAGGCAGAATAGGGGAATGCCTTGCTTACAAAGGCATTCCCCCATTCTGCTCTTGCCGACTGCAATCGCGGGTCTCCCAAGAACATCGAGTTCCCGGGACCAGCGGCTGCACTCGAGAGGCACGTGGCGGGTGCGTGCGCGCGCCCACTGGGCGGCAGATTCAAATGAACGTACCTGTACGCCAATCTGCCTGCCCATACCATTCTGTCGACGTACATAGACGTGCGGTGGTCGGCAAGTGGTTAAAGGAGAGATATCAGAATGTTCTTGTAATAAATGGAGTTCATTTGGAACAGTGACCAATCACAAGGCAAGTAAATGTCTTTTTGCTGATCAAACAAAGGTGTGCCAGTAAGGTTGATATTCCTATTCCTGAAGGTGTCTGTAACATGGAACATTATTTTGCGTTGACAGAATATTTTCAATGCAGCGGAAATTCAAGTTCATGTTTTTCTAAATGCAAAATAATGCATCTCGGGGTAAAAGAATCCCTTGATACAGTAAGATATATTGGGGATACAGTATTGGTCAAAACTACAGAGAAGAATATTTGGGGGGGGAGCTTATTTCAGATAATAAAATGAGCAAATAGTGTGACATGGTTGTGGGGAAAGTGAATTGAAATTTGGGGTGTATCACTAGACAGATGATCAACAGAAGAAAAGAGGTTCTCATTCTCATATGAGCTCCATTGAAGATAATAGGAGCCGAGTCTTATGCCCTGTACACACGATCGGATTTCTGATGGAATTCAATCCGATAGATTTTTCCGTCAGATATCCGATGAAGCTGACTTTCATCAGTCTTGCATACACACTATCAGACTAAATTCCGACTGTGCCAAAACGCGGTGACGTAAAACACTACGACGAGCTGAAAAAAATGAAGTTCAATGCTTCCGCGCATGCGTCGACTTGATTCTGAGCATGCGTGGATTTTTCTCCTATGGAGTTCCACACAGATGATTGGAATTTCCTATTGGTTTTTTATCCAAAGGAAAAATTTAAAACATGTGCTATTTTTTTACACCGATAGGACAAACCGATCATGTGTACACGGCTTTAGACATCGGTAATGGTCAGTTTCTTGGCTAATAGGCAAGAGATTGTAAAGCAGATGTCACAGGGTCTACTTCCCTGGGGGACATATGCCAAAGCTTTATAATGCTTAAAGTAAAAGTTCCTTTAACCACTTCAGCCCTGGAAGATTTGGCTGCTTAATGACCAGGCCATTTTTTGCATTTTTGCACTGCGTCGCTTTAAAGCGGTAGTTCACCCCCCCCGACACATTTTACCATCGAGACAGGCATTGTAGCGCGAGCTACAGTATGCCTGTCCCGATTTTTTTAACCCCGTACTCACTGTGTACTCGTACATTAAAGATTTCGGCTCCCGCGGGGAATGGGCGTGCCTATGGAGAGGGAGGATGATTGACGGCCGGCCCTGGCACGTCACTCTCCCCGAAGACAGCCGGAGTAGGTCTCGGCTCTTCACGGCACCTGCGCACAGGCTATGCGCACGCGTCGTGAAGACCAAGCCTATTTCGGCTATTTCCGGAGAAGCGTGACGCGCCAGAGCCGGCCGTCAATCATCCTCCGTCTCCATAGGCACGCCCATTCCCCGGTATCTTCGATGGACGTCTACAAGGTGAGTACGGGGGTAAAAAATTCGGGACAGGCATACTGTAGCTCGCGCTACAATGCCTGATTTTAAGGTAAAATAAAAAAAAAAAAAAATTTCCCGTCGATAGGGTGAACCCCCGCTTTAACTAACAATTGCGTAGTCGTGCGACAATGTACCCAAACAAAATTGACGTCCTTTTTTCCCCACAAATAGAACTTTCTTTTGTTGGTATTTGATCACCTCTGTGTTTGTTTGTTTTTTGCTCTATAAACAAAAGAAGATTGATTTACTAAAGGGAAATCCACTCTGCACTGCAAGTGCACTTGTAAGTGCAGTCACTGTAGATCGCTGTAGATATGAGGGAAAGCTCTGAAATTAGGGGAAGCTCTGCTGATTTTATCATCCAGTCATGTACAAGCAAACATGCTGTTTTTTATTTTCCTTGCATGTCTCTCTCAGATCTACAGTGACTGCATTTCCAAGTGCACGTTTAGTGCACTTTTAAGTGCACTTGTAGTGCAAAGTGGATTTGCCTTTCGTAAATAACCCCCAATATCTTTTACTTTTTGCTATAATAAATATCCCATTTTTTTTTTTTTTTTGAACAAATAGTTTCCTCAGTTTAGGCCGTATTCTTTTACATATTTTTGGTTAAAAAAATCGCAATAAGTGTATTGGTTTGCGCAAAAATTATAGCGTCTACAAAATAGGGGATAGATTTATGGCATTTTTATTATTTTTTATTATATTTTTTTTTATCGGGACTGCAATATTGCGGCGGACAGATCGGACACTTTTGACACATTATTGGGACCAGTGACATTTATAAAGCGATCAGTGCTATAAAAATGCACTGATTACTGTATACATGTCACTGGCAGTGAAGGGGTTAATGCGAGGGGGCAATCAAGGGGTTAACTGTGTTCCCTAGTGTATGTTCTCACTTTGGGGGTGGGACTGACTAGGAGAGATGACAGATCTGTGTTCATACTTCGTATGAACACACGATCAGTCTCCTCTCCCCTGAGAGAACCAGGATCTGTGTGTTTACACACACAGATCCCGATTCTCGCTTTGTCACAAGCGATCGCGGGTGCCCGGCAATCATTGCGCCTATCGACCATTTGCATCGGCTCCAGCGGCTCGCCGCTGGTGCTGGTGGACCCCCTAGTGGTCAAAAGGCGAAGCGACGTAAGATAACATTGTTTCGCCCTGGGGAGCCAACCTGCCGAGGTAAAATTGCCTTGGCTGGTCCGGAAGAGGTTCAGCAACATGCCTGGCAGGTGCCCTTAAAGTGATATTAAAGGTTGTTTTGTTTTTTTGTCCTTAAAATAAAAGATGTTATACTTACCTGCTCTGTGCAACATAATTGTACACAGATGTCC
Source organism: Rana temporaria (assembly GCF_905171775.1). Lineage (NCBI taxonomy): Eukaryota > Metazoa > Chordata > Amphibia > Anura > Ranidae > Rana > Rana temporaria. Next base: position 626,043,524 of record NC_053489.1, on the reverse strand, counting down.
TACAGCAGTAGTTCTGAGTGGTGCTGCAACTGAAACAGCGCTAGAGTGATGACAGGAGTAAGGTGAGTGTTTAGGGATGGGGTGGGTGGGAGAAATAGTGGGGTGTTTTTTTACTTTAACTACTTAAGGACCAGCTGCCGTCGTTATACATCGCTACTGTCATAACCCCGATATTTTTAAAAATGGTGGACTATCCTCTTTCAGATAAAAGTGGTTCGCCGCAAGATTACTTTTATCGGTGTGGGAGAGGGTCCTCCCACCTAACTTACCCAGGGCTGTCTTTTCCATTGGGCACGCTGGGCAGTTGCCCGGGGGCCCCACTTGCCTGGGGGGCCCCCATCGGCTGCCCAGCGACCCCAGTAAAAAATGGTGGAGAGCAGCGGGTCAGAACTGTAGAACTGTATCGTGTCTACAGTCTCTGAGGAAGAGTCTGAAGAGAAGTCAAGAGTGGGAACGCCGCCAGGATGGGGGTCACGGGAGAAGTGAGACATGAGGAGACAGTAGAATAAAACCAGAGCAGCCATGCTGGAGCCATCTGACTGAGCCATGCATGTTGCACCTGAGAGGAGGTCAGTGATAGCGCCGCCAGGCCAGTCTAAGGGGCAGGTGGTTGCTGATGTATTTTCTCTACGGAAGGTGGTCTCTGGTCACCAGAGTGCCCCACACATCATAGTTCCTGGTGTTCCCCTTTACATCAGAGTCTGCAGGATTCCCCCTTACAGTGTGCAAGGACCCTGATGTAAGTGGGAACTCTGATGTAAAGAGAAAGCAGTGAACTCTGATATAAGGTGGTCTCTGGTCACCAGAGTCCCCCTCCACATCAGAGTTCCCCCTTACATCATGATCTGCAGCGTTCCCCTTTACATAAGAGTTCCCTTTCACTGTAAGGGGGAATCCTGCACACTCTGATGTAAGAGGAAACTCTGAGCAGGCTGGGTTATAGTAACCTGACCTTCATGTCAATGAAGAAATTTGTAAAACTGTAATTTTAGGTACTTTTTTTGCAGTGCCAGTAAAAAAAATGTTGTAAATTTCATGATTTTTGTCAGTAACTTCTCGTGCACGATTGTGTAGACAGGGCCCCGGTGCACTGTATTGCCCGGGGGCCTATAATGCTCTTAAGATGCCACTGAACTTACCGGAGCCTTCAGTAGCAGCAGAGCCGATTGGTTCCTCTTCCCTCACTGCCTAGATGCCGAGTAAGGAAAAGATGGCCCCCGCTCGGCTCCATAGCATTGGAGGGCGGAAGCTAAAGGGGAATTGTATTTATTTTTTAAAGACAATTACATATTTTTATTTTGTATTGCATTTTAGTGTAAATATGACATCTGAGGTCTTTTTAATCCCAGATCTCATATTTGAAAGGTTCTGTAATGCTTTTTTTCCCATTACAAGGGATGTTTACATTCCTTGTAATAGGAATAAAAGTGACCACTTTAGATGTATGGAGTGCTAAAATTACTGTCCATGATCTGACGTTTGCGGTGATACCCCACATGTGTGGGATGATCGTGGTTTGTGTGCGTTCAGGACCGATGCATGCATTCGCCTTTGCACGCTAGCACGGGGGAAAGGGGGCATTGTACTTTTTTTTCTAATAATTAATTTTTTTATTTTTACTGTTGCTTTAAATGTTTATTTATTTTTTTATCACTTTTATTGCTGTTACAAGGAATGTAAACCGCAGCTGCAGGCATCACTCCGGTACAACCACTTGAAGTCAAATGGTTAACCTTAGGCTTCATGCACACTGGACATTTTGCCAACTCTCCTAGCAGCAGCATTTTGGCAGAAAAAACACTTGATGCTTGTAAACGAGTGTAACGCATTTAGGCACATCAAGTGCTTTGGCATCCTTTCATTGGCCAGAATAATAATTAATTATGGGCATTTAAATGAATTAACGCTCAAGAGCTAAACATTGTTTTAGAAATGTTTCCTGCCAAAACGTCAGTGCTCCTGGATGTGCTGGAGGTGGGGGGGGGGGGGGGGTTGCCTTCAATTGTCCCTGCCTCTAAACTCCTTTAAATGCCTAAGGCCGCGTACACACGATCGGTCCAAACCGATGAAAACGGACTGAAGGACCGTTTTCATCGGTCCAAACCCATCAAGTGTGGGCCCCATCGGTCAGTTAACCTTCGGTCAAAAAAATTAGAACTTGCTTTAAAATTGAACCGATGGACGACCTAACCGATAGGTCAAAACCGATGGTTAGTATGCAAAAGCATCGGTTAAAAACCTGTGCATGCTCAGAATCAAGTCGACGCATGCTTGGAAGCATTGAACTTTGTTTTTTTCAGCACGTCGTTGTGTTTTACGTCACCGCGTTCTGACACGATCGGTTATTTAACCTATGGTGTGTAGGCGTGACGGACCATCAGTCAGCTTCATCGGTTAACCGATGACAACGGTCCTTAGGACCGTTCTCATCGGATGGACTGATCGTGTGTACGCGGCCTTAGTGTGAATGGTGACATATGCTATCATGCAGGTGCATTTAGAGGCAGAAAAAAAAACACCCCTACCAGCCACGCAGAAAACATCCAGTGTGCATGACGCCTTTCTGTAAAGTGGTGCACCTGTTCGATGTATGAAACCTACAATAGCAAAACTGACATTTACAAAGCAATAAAATTGTCATTTAAATAGCCAATAAATGACAGCTCCCTGACACTTATTTTTGTTTTTAAACAATCAACACATGCATTCCCTTCATCTATACTGTATCCATATCCTAGATGCCACAGTCAGTCCCTGCCATCAAGGAGCTTACAATCTAAGATCCCTAACTCACATTCATACATACACATACTAAGGCTAATTTAGAGAGGAGCCAATTAACCCACCAGCATGTCTTTGAAGTATAGAAGGAAACCAGAGTACCTGAAGGAACACGCATAGGCAATGGGAGAAGATGCAAACTCCAGGCAGGTAGGGCTGTAGTTGGGTTTTGAACCAACTATTCTGGTGCTGCCAGGTGAAAGTGCTAATCACTTAGCCACTGTGTTACACATAATATTATATCTACTGTATATACTTGAGTATAAGCCAAGTTTTTCAGCAAATTTTTTTGCGCTGAAAATGCCCCCCTCGGCTTATACTCGAGTCACCTTTTTGTGCCTGATCTCCCGGAATTTGGGGACCCAGTACTAGCCAGCACACATGTAGCCCCACTCTTCCTCTACAAGTGTGCAAAGTTTGTTGTCCTGGGGACTTACGGCCGGGGAGCACCGATTTTTCAAAGCCAGGCACCCCTTCCATAGACTTCCATGTTAAACAGTAATTTCTCTTGTGACTTTGGGGACCTGGTACCGGCTGGTCGTAGGTCCCCTGGACCCGGAACACATATAGCCCCAGTTCTCCTCTACAAGTGTGCAAAGTTTATTGTCTGGGAGACCTACAGCTAGGGAGCACCAATTTTTCGAAGCCGGGCACCCCTTCCATAGACTCCCATGTTAAACTTCAGTCTAGTCATGGACACAGTGAGGCATGGGCACAGTGAGGCATGGGCACAGTGAGGCATGGACACAGTGAGGCATGGACACAGTGAGGCATGGACACAGTGAGGCATGGGCACAGTGAGGCATGGACACAGTGAGGCATGGGCACAGTGAGGCATGGACACAGTGAGGCATGGACACAGTGAGGCATGGGCACAGTGAGGCATGGACACAGTAAGGCATGGGCACAGTGAGGCATGGACACAGTAAGGCATGGACACAGTAAGGCACAGTGAGGCATGCAGATGGACACCCTAGGCTTATACTCGAGTCAATACGTTTTTCCATTTTTTTGCGGTAAAATTAGGTGCCTCGGCTTATATTTGGGTCGGTTTATACTCGAGTATATACGATATATATAAAATTATCACTGAGCCATATGCCTCCGAACAAGCAAACTTCAGTCTGAATCAAAAGCTCATCTCTAATGTGCAGTCTTGAGGAAAAACACCTTAAAGCGGGGGTTCCGCGGGTTTAGCTATTTTTTTTTAAATCTCCAAAGCCTGGTAACAGAGCTAGCTAGGTACTGCTCACCTGCTAGCCGCTCCTACGTCCGTCCGCTCTGTTTTCGCCAAAAAGGATATCTTATAAAAAAGGGTCCTGGCCTTTTCCATCTTGCTTGTGGGCAATTTGAATCCCACAAGCAAACGCTTCCTGGATTCCGCTTCCCGCGTCACGTTACACTCGAGCTGGTCTCCTGTGAGTGAGACCTTGCGCACAGCATCCAATTACGCCTCGTCGGGGAAAAGGAGCGACACGCCCACTCCCCGCTGGGAAGAAGACCCGGAAGTCATCTAGAACACAGGTAAGGATACACATTTTAAAGAAAATGACAACGCAGCAGTGATAGATTAGGGCTAGAGGTAGGAGAGCAATGATGTTCAATTTTAGGGTGAACCTCCGCTTTAAAATGCACTAGGGTGGGAATCAAGTTCAGGAGGGTAGTATTTCCAAGCTAAGATCAAGAATACAGGGAAATTGTCCCAAACTAGCAGGAAGTTAAAAAATAACCTTAGAAAGTTTTATTTTACTAAAAGGGTAGATGACACTTGGAAGACACTCCCGGCAGAGATAGTGAGGCAGTCATCAGTACATCAATTTACACATTTGGGACAAACATACTGTAGATCTATATTCAGATGAAAAGGTTAAAAAAAAAAAAAAATAGCTGCAAACTTGATGCACCCCTTGGTCTTTGTGTGACTTTACTCTTATGTTTCTTTATTATATCAAAGGTGAGAAAGATCTTTTTGGACCATGTTTTAGAGCTATTGACAGAGAAAACCGTTGCAATGAACACAATGACCTATTTTAGTGAATATATGACATCTGGAAAAATCCCGTTCACAGTAGTCATTTTGCAAGCTTAGCAATCCATATGTGTCGATTTATGTGCCAATTTGGCACTTTTCTTAAGCGGAGGGCAAGGGAATAGAATCATGGGCAGCAATTAAATTTCAACTGTAAAACAATCTAAGACTGTTCTGAAAGATAATATTGAGGTCTCCAAGGTCTGTTTATGGTCATCGACAATTAAGAGAGCTGCCAACACTGCTGTGATAAGTAAGAAAAAATGTAAAACTGACTAAAAGCATTAGGTTTAAAGGCGAAAGCAAATTTTTTATTATATTGAGTATTTTTTCAATTAGATTCAGGTTTTTTTTTTTGTTTTTAAATGTCTTAACAGATGCAACATCTTAAAAATACAAAAATGGATAAGGACATAGGAAGAATATGTAACTTAACCACTTGCCGACCGGCTCACGCCGATATACGTCGGCAGAATGGCTCTCCTGAGCAAACTCACATACCTGTATGTCAGTCCGCAAAAGAAGGATAGCAGGTCCGCCGTGCGTCGTGGCAGCCTACGATTGCAGCGAGGAGAGGCAGAACTGGGAACTGCCTATGTAAACAAGGCATTTCCCCATTCTGCCTAGTGAAATGACAGGGATCTACTGCTCCCAGTGATCGAGAGCAGTGATCTCTGCCATGTTTCAGTAAGCCCATCCCCCTACAGTTAGAACACGCTGAGGGAACACACTTAACCCCTTGATCGCCCCTAGTGTTAACCCCTTCCCTGCCAGTGTCATTTTTACATTGATCAGTGCATTTTTATAGCACCGACCAATGTAATGATGTCACTGGTCCCCAAAAAGTGTAATTTGGGGTCAGATTTGTCCGCCGCAATGTTTCAGTCCCGCTAAAAATCTTAGATCGCTGCCATTACCCGTAAAAACAATAAAAAAAAGTCCCTAAATCGATCCCGTAGTTTGTAGATGCGATAACTTTCGAACAAACCAATCAGTAAAAGCCTATTGCGATTTTCTTTTACCAAAAATATGTAAAAGAATATATATCAGCCTAAACTGATGAATAAATTCATTTTTTTATTTATTTTACTGGCATATGTGCTATAGCAGAATTTTTTTTATTTACCAAAGTCGAATACATTTTGGCCTAAATTTCTGAAGAAATTAGATTTTATTAAGTATGTTTTATAACAGAAAGTAGAACATATTTGTATTTGTTTCATTTGCAGCACCCAGGAGTTTAGGCTGGGTGCTCCTAAAGTTACCTGCCAGGAGTATCTACCTTGGCTGATTATTAGGGATCAATTGATTTCTCCCTAAGTCTGGCATTGTTACACTTTTCTCTTCTGCCAGCAAGGTTGCCGGGTACCTGGTGGCATTAGATCTGAAAAGGGCAATGCAAGGACAGATTAGGTGTATATGGGGCATCTCAGCCAATGGGCAGGGGTTTTCTTGAAACCCTTGGCCTGCTGGGAGAACCTATATATTTGGAGTCAGGTGATCGCTGTTCTGTGCCACCTGGACAGCTGTCTGGGTGGATGTGTGTTGTATTGCCTGCGCTGCTAAGCTGGAGTTTGGGCCTATTCTGGGCACATCTGGCTGATAGGCTGTCTGAGGGCCTATCCAGAAGCTAGAGAGCAGCGCAAGGTTTGGACTGCGACTTGCAGTCCAACCATAAGTGACAGTTCTGCTGGCCGGAGAATCTGTCATTGTCAGAGCTAGAGGGGAAGCTATCACCACTAAGGGACCAGCCACCTTATTACCAGGGACCACAGTGAGCAGCGGAAGCAAGTATCGGATCAGTATTCTCACCAGCCAGGGACAGTGAAGAATCGGAAAACTTCAGCGGGTATTAAGCAAGGGACCCAGCCAGCAGAGGTGATGCTTGCAGAGCAGCCTTGTGTGTCAAGCCAGGGACCGAGCAGGCCAGTAGGGTGAAACTTGAGAAGTATCTTGAGTGCCAAGCTAGGGACCCAGCAGATAGGTGGGGGGTAACGCTTGAGGAAGATACTACCATGAAGATTGGAGGAGCTCACAGGGATTCAGTGGCAGTGAATCATATAGTCTAGTGAGAGACTGGGAGCTCAGTGGGCTGAAGAACTACAAGAAGTGATTGTAGTGGAAACAAAGGAAATGTTATACTTTGGGTTAGGAACTGTTAAATAGTGTTGCCATTGGAGACAGCATCCCTACACATGCAGATGTGGCATCTTGCTGGATGACTTTCTCAACATGGCTGTCTATCTATTGAAGTCTCAGAGTCTGCCAATTAATATTGCAACTACCTAAGGGTGTCATGGCCCTAATCCTTTCTCCCAAAGTTCTATTAAGAGAAATAAAATCTCGTTTGCATCTAAGAAGTGTCTGGTGCCCAATGAACCATGCCTCACTACCCACCAAATACAGAAGGATGTCAGCTATCTCTGGCCCTGGAGGTTCTCATTAGACCGAAGGAGGCCTGAGATCTTGCTACACATGTATATAACCAAAACAAAGTGCTGATCAAATACCACCAAAACAAAGCTTTATTTGTGTGGAAGAAAATTAAATAAAATTACATTTGCATAGTGTTGGATGACAATGCAATTGCCATTTAAAGGAGTGCAGTGCTGAATAGCAAAAAATGACCTGGTCATGAAGGGGGTCAAACCTTCTGGGGCTCAGGTGGTTAAAACCACCAAATTAAAAACAATAATACTAAGGAACAGCTCTAATGCCAAAGAAATCCACTAACAATTTTAAATAAAACTACTATGGAGAAGATAGATTTCTCACATTATTTTGGTGACAACTCAAAATGATGGATTTTCCTTCATAGTCAATTCTAATGACAGTGGTCACCTTGATAAATAGAAAGACTAAAGGGGCTTACACAGGGGCCAAATATCAGGAGGCATTGGGCGGTTCAAAAGAAACCAGCTGACATTCGGCCCGTTTGTACGAAGGAGCATGACCGAAAAAGGTCTGCTGATCGGCACCCAATCAATGGCTAATGGTCAATGGCAAGTGTCAGGACGCCCACTAACACACAGCTCCCTTCTCTATCTGCAAAGTAGAGAGCGTCCTGACCCTCCTGCTCACCCCCTCAAGAGGCTTTCTCCACACCAGGGAAAAAACATTGCATTACTGTGTGTAGTTACAGACAGAAGAACAGGAAGTGAGGATTTCTCAGAAGAAATAAGGACATTTAAAAGCAAAATCTTAGGATGAGGTAAGTGAAGGAGGACTGCACTAAGGTAAAGGAAGCTATTTAGGGAAAACTTTTTTTACCTTTACAACCCCTTTAAGGTTTCTCAAATGTCTCTTGATAACTCAAATTCGCATCTCCCTCCATACATTTTCCATTGGATTAAGGTCTGGGGACTGACTAGGCCACTTCATGCCCTAATGAGCTTCTTCTTGAGCCATTCTTTTGTTGACTTGGCGGTATGTCTTGGGTCATGCTGGAAGACTCATCCATGACCATCTTTAGGGAAGAAGGTTCTCATCCAAGGATTTACAATACATGGCCCCATCCATTGTCCCCCTTATTGCGGCAAAGTCAGCCTGTACCTTTAGCAAAGAAACAGCCCCAACGCAATAATGTTTCCACCTCCATGCTTGACAGTAGGGATGGTGGGCCTGATTCTCAAAAGAGATACGCAGACTTAACTGCTGTTCAGCCTGCGTATCCCTGTGCCTAACTTTGGAAACGATTCTCAAAAGGCTTTTTCCAAAGTTAGGCAGAAAATCTGACATGTGTAAGACACTTACACGGTCAGATTTTAGGATGCAGTACCGCATCCGCCACTGGGGGCATTTCTCATTGAAATGCAGCTTTGCGTATGCAAATGAGGACTTAAGCAGATTTTCAAAGCATTTCATCACTGTGATTTCTGCCTAAGTTCCGAATTTGCCTGCGCAAAACTAGGGCTGGTTTTATAATGTGGAAAGTTAGTCACACATTGTAAAGGCCCATTCCAGCGACGGCATTTGGTATGCATTCCCGAGGGAGAACTCCACGGCAATTTTAAAATTCAAAACCGGCATGGGTTCCCCCCCAGGAGCATACCAGGCCCTTAGGTCTGGTATGGGTTGTAAGGAGACCCCCCCACGCCGAAAAATTGACGTAGGGGGTCCCCCTACAATCCATACCAGACCCGTATCCAAAGCACGCTAGCCGGCCGGCCAGGAAGGGAGTGGGGACGAGCGAGCGCCCCCCCCCCTTCTGAGCCGTGCCAGGCCGCATGCCCTCAACATGGGGGGGTTGGGTGCTCTGGGGCAGGGGGGCGCACTGCGGGCCCCCCCACCCCAGAGCACCCTGTCCCCATGTTGATGAGGACAGGACCTCTTCCCGACAACCCTTGCCGTTGGTTGTCGGGGTCTGCGGGCGGGGTGCTTATCGGAATCTGGGAGTCCCCTCAAATAAGGGGGCCCCCAGATACCGGCCCCCCACCCTAAGTGAATGGATATGGGGTACATCGTACCCCTATCCATTCACCTGGAGGCAAAAAGTTAAAGTTAGTAAACACACAACACAAGGCTTTTTAAAATAATTTATTATTCTGCTCCGGATGCCCCCCCTGTCTTATTAGCTCTATTTCCAGGGGGGGCTTCTTCTTCCGCTCTCCGGGGGTCTTCTTCCACTCTCCGGGGGGGGTTTCTTCTTCCGCTCTCCGGGGGGGGGGCTTCTCCGCTCTCCGGGGGGGGGCTTCTCCGCTCTCCGGTGGGCTTCTTCCATCTTCTCCCCTCTTCCGCTGTTGACTCGGCGAACCCCGGTTCTTCTCCAGCTGTCCGGTGCCTTCTTCTTCAGTGCTAGCTGCCTGCTATGTTTGTGTGTTAGCTCAATTAGTAACAGGCAGCCGGCGCGGTCTTCTGTGACGTCAGGGTCTTCTGTTCTTCTCCCCTCTTCCGATGTTGCCTCGTCGCCTGTTGTCACTGCAATGATGGAAGCGCGCCTTGCATCCCATTTATATAGGCATCACCGTCCCATCATGCTCCGGCAGGTACCCACGTGGTGGGTGCCTACCCACGTGCACCCACCACGTGGGTACCTACCGGAGCATAAGTAGCTTCTGGGCATGCGTGGATGAAAAAACGTCTTACAAAACGACATTTTTTGCTACACACGGTCAATTTCTGTGAAGTAAAAAGTGCACTTTTGAAAAACGACACATAAAATTGAAGCATGCTTCAATTTTTTTTGGTCGTTTTTTACAAGACATAAAACGACGTTTTCCCCCACACACAGTCAATTAAAGTGACGTTTTTAAAAACGTCATTTTTTTTCATCACATAAAGTGATGGTGTGTACGCGGCATTAGGGTCATAGTCAACATTTTTCTCCCTCCAAACACAGCGAGTCAAGTTAATGCCAAAGAGTTTAATGTTGGTCTCATCTGACCACAGCACTTTCTCCAAATCCTCCTCTGAATCCTTTAAATGTTGAATGGAAAACTTAAAATGGACCTGTACCTGTGCCTTCATGAGGAGGGGGACCTTGTGGGTGTTGCAGGATTTATATCGATAGCGGCATATTGTGTTACCAATAGTTTGGTAGATACAGTCGCATAGATACTCTGAGAGATACGACGGAGTATCTGAGATACTCCGTCGTATCTCAGCTGTGAATCTGGCCCATTGTCTTCTGCTCTCTCTGTGGGGATGGGATGAGTTCAGAGACTTTCCCCTTGTGGTCTAGGAGGGTTGCCAACTAATAGTAGATATGTGCAATTAGTTTTGTTCCAAATTAGTTTTTCATCAAAATTCAGTATATTAGTTAATTTCTAAACGAAAGATCATTTAACAAATTTTTTCGAAAACACATTTTTACAAAGAACTAAAATATTTGAAAGAACAAAAATCCAAAATTCGAAAATTAAAAAATCCAAAAATATTAAAAGGAAAGAACGAAAATCCAAAAATAAGAACGAAAATGCGAAAAATCTGAAAATCAGAAAGAATGAAAATCCGAAAATAAGAATGAAAATCCGAAATTTCGAAAATCCAAAAGAACAAAAAATATTCAGATAGATTCTATTATAATTAAAATATTAAAGCCGAGGTGCAGCTTTAAAAAAAAATATTAAAAAGTCAGCAGCTACAAACACTGTAGCTGCTGACTTTTAATCAGCACTCTTACCTGTCCAGGTTGCCCGCGATGTTGGCCGCCCGAGGCTGATCCGTCAATCGTGGCTGGTCCCGATGCTGCCATCCTCACTAAGGAAAACAGGCAGTGGAGCTTTGCGGCTTCACTGCCTGTTTCCTACTGCACATGCGCGAGTCGCCCGTCGCTTTGTGAATGGACGGCTGACTTCTGGGAGACACACAGTTCCCAGGAAGTCAGCGCGCCCCATTCCCCAGAAGACAACGCGAGGAAGACGAGACCGAGGAGCACCGCAGACAAGGAAGGGGCAGATTAGGAAGATCTGCCTAGAAACAGACATTTCTGGTAAGTATAACATTTTTTTTTTTTTTTTTTAGGGTGGACCTCCGCTTTAAGTTTATTTACCAATAGTATTGTTTTTTAATTATTATTTATTAATAATAAATAATAATAATAATCACAGTTATAAAAGGTATTGGAATTTCCTTTCAAATTTGGCTGTTAGTGAACGTAAGGATGAGCCGAACACCTCTCAGTTCAGTTCGCACCAGAACTTGCGAACAGGCAAAAAATTAGTTCGAACACGCGAACACCGTGATCTTTAAAACCAACTGTAATATTGTGCACATGTTATGCTAATCTAATCCTCAGAAGTCTCTTAGTTATCCCTATATACAATAAACCACAGGGGCATTCCAAGGCATAAAACACATGATAAACTGTTTAATAGAAAACTCCATGTTGTTAGAGGTTGATGTGAACGTATCTACTCCTCTCATGGGTCTAGAGACTTCTTTACATGCCTTATACTTTTTACAAGCGAAAAAGCCATCTCTATCCCAGAAGGATGGAACACGACTTGGGGGATCACCTTTTTTACTATTAGGTCACCATAGTTTGGGGCTTTCCTATAGATAAACCTAGGCTTAGTTTATATCATCTTTTCCCTCCCAGTATAGAGAAGTGGAGAATATCTTTTTACATGGTCAACGTTAATGCTCTACTGGCATGTTCCTTGCCTTGATAAAACTTTAAAAAAAGAACTTCCAATAAGCCTAGGTTTATAAAAAATAAAAACCATTGGAAAAGAAAAAATATTTCTCTATGATTCCTGTCCTATAGAAACAAACTACTGCAATCCTGATGTGGTTGTTATCAGGCCCGGATTTACTCCCTTTGCCGCTCCAAGGCCGGGTCCTTCAATGCCGCCCCCGCCTGCGCAGTACGGGGGGGGGGACATTATCCGCCGGGGGACTTTTTTGGCAGGACACTGAGAAGCGGGGGGGGGGGGGTGTTGCTGCCAAAAATGGCATTGAGCATTGGGGGTGCTGCTGCCGAAAATGACAAAATTACATTGAGAACCGGGAGGGGGGTTGCTGCTGCCAAGAACTATCTCACCTCCTCTTCCCTCTGTTTTTTCTCCTCTCACCATCACCATATGAAAGTGAAAGTCTCCTCTCCTCTCAGCCGCAGTGCCGCCCCTGCACCCACTGCCGCCCCAAGGCCTGGCCTTGTTGGCCTTGTCTGGAATCTGGCCCTGGTTGTTATATACAATAGTGTTTCCCTACTGCTGAAGAATCTCTATTGCAAAACATGTTGAGTTTTCACTTGATATTAAAAGGAACTCTGTACAAAACATGATAAACAAAATCATGGAGGACAAGTCATCAGAGACTTCCATTTTACTGTATGCCATGGGGCATTTCTAATGATGCAACTATATTGGTGAACACTGTTTTAGAAATTGTAACCATATTTGTATTAAACATACATTTTATTGAATATTTTCTGTTGCTGGTTGTGGAAAGTCCAATTTTTCTTCTATACTTGGTTTTCACTATGTGAAGGGATGAGGTGCAATTACTTGCCCATCAAGGTCTCCTGTCCTATAGAAACAACGGACAGCTAGAGGCAATCTCTCCAATGTGATGAAAATCTGTGTTTAGTGGTTACAGAATTTAGTTTCCTTGAAGGAAGATTTCCCTTCTAATCCTGTTATAATGACAGCTCAAAGTTTTGGATTTTCCAAACTTTCAGTCCAGGTGACATAACAAAAAGAGAGAATGAATTTCCCTGGTGATGACACATGCAGCAATAAAATAATAAAAACCCAACATGGGTTCCAACATCTTACCACTCTATCCTAAATGTATAAAACACTTAAGTTATTTAATGCAAATATAATGATGATGTTTATATTTTGTTTTCTCTTTTCTTGTTAGTACTTATGGAAAGTGCCATTTATAGTTTATTACAATTTTCCACTGTATTCAGAAACCTTTCTTCTAGAAACCAGTCAACTTTCCAAAAGCCTTCTGCATTACAGCTGTCGATTGTTGCCCAATATCTATTTTTGCTGCAAGTGTAAAGTGACCTATAAAGCACAAAACATTCCACAATAGGGTTTTAATGTTCTTTTTATCTTTAAAAGAAGTGTTGTTACACTATACCAGCGGTATATACTCCTTTGAACCCACAGGCATTACAAACCATAGCTTAAAATATGCAAAGTTTTAAGAAGATCTAAAACAGCCCGGAATCATTTCAATGTAAAAACGTGAATCATACAAAGTCTTCGTGTCCAATGATGTGACTGTCATGGTAATGATGACCTTTCCCATGTAACGTGATACCTGCTTTCAGAGTAAGTTTGAATAAACCCTGCCCTAAGCAGAATTACATGAAAACTCATTTGTTAAGCGGAATTTCTCTTAGGGTGAGATCTCACAAAACCACTGAAGCATTCTCTAAAGTATTACTGGGAAACCAAATTCACTCTCATAAGTTCAACTTCATTGATCAAACTTCATTTGGATCGTACCAAGGGTTTCTACGAAGAAGAAAAAATTAGTTTTGAGTTACTTGGTAAAAACATTTGATCTGAAAGGAGAAAGAAAATGTATTCATTCATTCATGAGTCTGTTGAAAGTATTACATTTGACCAAAAAGCCATGCTGCTGCCTGTGTCACACAATCAAAATCCAGCTGATAATTTTGTAAGTCAAAATGATGAAAACTTGTGCAATTTCCAAAAGGTACAAAGATAAGACCATGCAGTATATCTGATTCTGAATAAGTGAATGAATGCATTGACAGGTATGATGCCATAGCACTACGACCTGAAACCCATCAAGCATCCATCATGTTGGCCTTTATACTAAATAAACCTCTTGAACTTCAGAAAAACGTTGTGGGCTTGTCTTTCTTTAGATTTAATTTTGTAATTCAGTGTGACAAAAGTTTTTAAATCGGCAGTTTTTTGAGCTAGGTCATCAGGTGACAGCAGGTGCTTAATTTTTTCTATGAAGAAAACTTGTACGTGATTGATTGATTGATTGCTTTGAGAAACAACCTGGTCTGGATTTTTATAATTTTATCATTTTTATAATTTTTCTTCATAGTAGGTAGGTTTGTTTGTAAAAACTTTCAAATTCTTTAAAATGAAATTGTTTTAAAAAAGTGACCAAAAAGTTCCCCTTTAAGTCCCTCTTTGCACGAGTGACCTTGGAAACGAATACGTCTGCCCAAGTCTTCACCAACAATGGTCAATACTTGCAGTGGCAAGTTTTTAGATTATGGTTGGTAATGAAGTGTCCTGGATTCTTTTGCTAATTAAACTAATCCCAAAGACCACCCTGTTTCTACTCAAAAAAGGAAAACAATGAACTCATGGGAACAAAACTCTTATTGTATTGTATTGAATTGTATTGTGTGCAGAATAAAATTAAAATACATATGGCTGCTTTATATATTTATTACAGTAATATATATATATATATATATTGTGGGAACATTTTAATTATTTAGGATGTTCCGTATTTGAAAACAAAACTCCTCATTTATTATGTTATATATGCAGACACAGTCATACTTCCTTTGAAATTGTATATATTTGGTGTTTTGTGCTAAGTTTTGTTCATTACATTGTGAACAGAATTCAACATACTTAAAACATGTATAGGTCAACAAGAGCAAAAATGTAATATAATGCAGTTTATGTGGTGGCTGCAGTCATAAAATATTCCAAGTACAGGAATTCCTGTTGATCCTGTCAGAAATGCAGAGTCACTGTCACTTCCTGTGAGCTGACCTGGAAGCACAAAACAATGTTATCTTTACTCTTCAAACTGCTGATCTCCACCCTTCCCCCCATGTAATGGAGATGAACAAGGGCAGACTGTTTCAAACTCAAGACCCCTCTTGTGGTCCCTAACTCTAATCCAAAGCCTTGTAAACCCGAGAGGAAAACCGAGAACCTGCTCGGTAACCTTTTCCCCCTACACACGACCGGGTTTCCCAACAGGAAAACTGCCACGAGAGCTTTGGTTGGGAATCCCGGCCATGTGTATGCCCGGGATTCCCATAGGAAAACTGCCAGGTTAAAAAAACGCTGGGAATCCCGGTGGGAAAAAAGAGAGATGGTTCTCTTTTTTTTCGGTAGTTTTCCTGTCGGGAAAACTGCGATGGAGCATACACATGACCGGTTTTCCCGGCCAAAAGCTCTCATGGCAGTTTTCTAGACGGGAAAACCGGTTGTGTGTACGAGGCTTCACAGTGCTTGAATTCTGGGACATACAGGATGGGAGTTAACCCAAAGATGCAGAGACATGCTAGTTAAATAATACATTGTTTAAGGACGTCTATACTGCTTGCGCAGAAAGAGGGACAAACTAGTAGGAAAAAGGGATGGAAGCATTTCATTTTAAAAGAGCTCTTGAAATAAGGGACAGTTGGGAGCTGTTGAAGTGTGTTATTTACAGGATTGTCCGGTACAAATAGAGAGAAATAAGCCTGAAAAAGGAAACCAATGTAGCTTCATCACCTAAGGACTGGTAGGTTGCAATATATTACATTTTGGTTTTTGAGTTTAGATATGATTTATGATCAGTTGCAGTCAACAAGTGAAAGCAATCACTGTTGTTGTGGTTTCTATCCTAAAAATACTGTACAAAAAACAGAATGCAGCCACGGTTAAGGCTCACTATATAGCTCTTGTTTTGTTTTTTTTTCACAGCCAGAGGGAGTGTCAAATAAAAGAAAAAAACATCCAAGGATTCACCCATGCACACCATGTAAGGTGGAATACTTTTGTATTCTGACAGCATGACTTCTCTTCTATCATAATGAGCTAATCAACGACTGCAGAAGATTGAATGCAGTCCCATTTGACTGAAGTTGATCGTTAGATCGACTTCTGTGAAGCGGCAATGGCCATAGATGGATCGAAATTCATCTCGTCCCTGCTGAACCAGCTGAATTTCAATCCATATGGGCAGCTTAAGATTATGGTCACATTTGAGCCTGAGCTTCTTCAAGCAGTTTTGTAGTGTTTTGAGGCCAGGTTATATAACTTATTTTTTGTCTGCTTTTGTATTGCCTATCAAATACAACTTCCAAAGCTGGTTTGTAAGTGTGAGAAGTGTGAGAAACTTCTTGGTTCTGCACAATTTTTACATCTGTTTCTTGTATGTGGGAGTGAAGAAGGAGCACGGGTTTGGGAATAGCTGTACAGTAAGTCCCCTACATATGAACCTTCGAGTTGTGAACTTTAGGCACAGTTTTTTTTAATTCAACCCAGTTGGCCTGAATGAAAAAACTGATTGTCGTACCAACACAAGCAATGTTGGTGCAGCAATATCCCCTCTGTGCTATTGTGTTCTGACAAGGAGACTGTCTGCAAGCACTGATCTGTTTTGGGCTTATGAACAAGTTGGACTTATGAACGAGCTCCCGTAACGGAACTCGTTCGTAAGTAGGGGATTTGCTGTATTGCTTTTCAAGCAGGATCAGTTTTAGGAGGTTGAGGTGTGTCCTGGTGCACTACAGAATGACTGAATGAAAAAGTAACTATTAGATGGTAGGTTAGGTGCTTCAGGTTCAGATTCATATGGTTTGAGAGCAATCTACTAGGGAATCTGTTACAGAACCTGATAGCCTGAATCCTATCTTCACATACTGTAATATCAGATGTTATAGAAGGATAGGTTAATGTTTATAATCAGATTTATGGCTAAAGGGCAAGATCTGACTGAATACACTCGACAGAGAGATCTGTCTTTATGCATAATGCAGGTAGCTATCAACATTATAGTAATAAAAATAAGACCTACCCCGAAATTAGACCTAACGCTATTTCCCAGGAGGGCTGCAATATAAGCCCTACCCCAAAAATAAGCCCTATTTTAAAATGCTTGTAAAATCCTATAATCCACTCTATTACAGTAGTATATAATGTACAATGTGTGTGTTTCTGTAATATAATTGCGGGGGAAGAGAGCTCCGGCGGGTCACAGAAGGTCAGATCGGCACTGTAATGAAGGTATTTGGCACGCTTATATTACAAAAAAACAAACATTGTACATTATATAATACTGTAATAGAGTGGATTATAGGATTTTACAAGCATTTTAACTCACTTAACACTGGGGATTTCTGTCATTCAGGGAGAGAGAGGGGGGGAGAAGACAGCACATTACATGGTAAGTCCTACCCCGAAAATAAGCCCTACTGTGTATTTTGTTGCCAAAATTATTATAAGACCCGGGCTTATTTTTGGTAAAACACGGTATTGCATTTTCTACTCTCCTCTTTTCATATTTAATAAATAAGAACATTTTTATCCTTTGAGGTTCTTTAAAGCCCAACTCCAGGCAAATAAAAAAATATCCCTTGTGGTGGGACTGTGCCTGCACTGCAAGGATTAATTGCTTTTTTTTGTCTAGGGGAAGAATAAAAGGAGGTGTACTTACCTGATCCCCCACTCCTTCCTGCAGCTGGACCGCTCCCCACAGCTTCTGCCACCCTGCTCTCTAGCGGTCCAGAGTCAAGACGTCATCAAGACCAAGGATTCAAAGCCCGGTTCTGGACAAGAGTACTCCATTAGACAGTACACTGCTGCATTGTGGGGGAGCACATCCTGCCAGAGGAGAGGAGGATCAGGTTAGTTATCTGTTTCTTCCCTCCCCTGGACAAAAAAAATATTAACCCTTGCAGTACAGGTGCAGCCCCACTGCAAGGTAAAATGTTTATCTGCCCAGAGTTGGGCTTTAACCTTTATCGAAAATACATTTTTCTTTCTGTACAAAAAAATTAAAAGTAAAAGACATGTGACCCAAATTATAGTTTGATTTTTCAGCAACAAATGGTTACCATAAGTCAGACTCGTGACATTTAGAATTAATTAAGATGCCAGTACGGGCGTCAGACTTTGTTGGCTAGGCATGTCGTCTGCACACTCTGAAAGGTGTTGATAAAGTTCCAGTATCTTCATTCATTGTTTCATTAAAGATCCTCATAATTGAATATGTGAGGCCAATACTAAAGATATGTCTCTGGGCTCCAAGAGCAAAATGCACCACTTACCCTGAAATAACTGCAGAAGAAAAGGATTTTTTTTTTAATGCTGAGAACGAAGGATTGTAGAATGACCAATTATAAGCTGTGTTGTCTTTAGATGAAAGAACCTTTTTGTGGTCGTCTTCAATCTCTTGTTTGGGCTGTCAACAGCAATTTGACAAAGAATGTCCCATTGACTGACCTGTTTTTTTCAACATAGTAACCTATATTGTACACTACTTAAGCTCCACAGACTATACTAAGCTGCAAATATTGAACTCTCATCCGTTTCTGCTTCTGATTTCCAAGTGGAATTTGCAAACCTATAACCAGATTTATTTTTTTGTTCTAAATATCACTTCTTTGTATCTTCTTTTATCTTTTTCCATTCATCCGCCCCCCCTCCTCACCTCCCCACCTCCAGCACACACTTCAGGGGCCAAAGCTCATGATAACTGTTTTGTGGTGAATGGTCAATTGTTACAAAATTCTAATTGGTTCTGGGTCATTCTCTTTGAAAACGTTGCTGTGCTCTAGTAATTTTGTCAATTAATTCCTAACAATTAACAACTGACAAAACTTCGGATCTTTTCAAAAAATGTTCTGATTTTTACATTAAACTCTTCACCCCCAAGAGCAATTCTTAGAGATCAACTTTCACATGATCTGTCTTTCCTGATCTTTTGAAGCTAAACGTTCAGAAATGTTGCATGCGGTTTGAGCAGTAATGAGATACTGTGCTGCTCTTTTCATAATTCGCACACCTGGGTGACTGTACAGCGGCCTACAAAGACAACTATATTAAACATTTGCTGTGCATGTTGTGCTTGTAACTGGAATATCAAGTTGTCAAAGGAACTTTAAATTCATGTCTTTATTCAGTCCAAATCTTCTCAAGACTTTTGTCCATAGTTTACATGTGATGGTCACATCATTTTCAAATTTTGGTCCTCATGTGAGCCATATACTGACAGGTGTCACAGAAGATTGGCAGCGGGAGATCTTCCCAAGATAGTCTGCACTGCTGCACCATTGTGACCCATTGACTTTGACTTTTGACTGATGTGAAGCACACAAGATGCCAATCTGTACTCTTATCCTCACCACAGGGAAAAATAGCTGACCTTGTTTAGGTGGCATTGGCTTCCATGCACTTTGAATTTAGGAATGGCAATCAATGTAGTAGAGGTACCTTCTACAGCGATTTCGAGCTCCTGCAAGGATCCCACATGTATAGCACACACTCTATAAATATTAAAAGTAGGGCTGTTACTGATTTAATAGATTAATCTATTTTTTTTTTAATCGATTAATCGACTAATTCCAATTAATTATACATACATGTTTCGGATCACCGCCATATATAGTCCCCACTGTAATATCCACAGACATCTCCCAACTGTAATATCCACAATCTCCCTCACTGTAATATCCACAGACATCTCCCCACTGTAATGTCCACAATCATCCCCCACTGTAATATCCACAGACATCTCCCCCACTGTAATGTCCACAATCTCCCCCACTATAATATCCTCAGACATCTCCCCCACTGTAATGTCCACAATCACCCCCACTGTAATATCCACAGACATCTCCCCACTGTAATATCCACAATCTCCCCCACTGTAATATCCACAGACATCTCCCCACTATAATATCCACAGACATTTCCCCACTGTAATGTCCACAATCACCCCCACTGTAATATCCACAGACATCTCCCCACTGTAATATCTACAATCTCCCCCACTGTAATATCCACAGACATCTCCCCCACTGTAATGTCCACAATCTCCCCCACTGTAATATCCACAGACATCTCCCCCACTGTAATGTCCACAATCACCCCCACTGTAATATCCACAGACATCTCCCCACTATAATATCCACAGACATTTCCCCACTGTAATGTCCACAATCACCCCCACTGTAATATCCACAAACATCTCCCCACTGTAATATCTACAATCTCCCCCACTGTAATATCCACAGACATCTCCCCCACTGTAATGTCCACAATCTCCCCCACTGTAATATCCACTGACATCTCCCAACTGTAATATCCACAATCTCCCTCACTGTAATATCCACAGACATCTCCCCACTATAATATCCACAGACATTTCCCCACTGTAATGTCCACAATCACCCCCACTGTAATATCCACAGACATCTCCACACTGTAATATCTACAATCTCCCCCACTGTAATATCCACAGACATCTCCCCCACTGTAATGTCCACAATCTCCCCCACTGTAATATCCACAGACATCTCCCCACTGTAATATCCACAATCTCCCCCACTGTAATATCCACAGACATCTCCCCACTATACTATCCACAGACATCTCCCCCACTGTAATGTCCACAATCACCCCCACTGTAATCCACAGACATCTCCCCCACTGTAATATATGGTCCACATCTCCCCCACTGTATAGGAAGAATAGTGCTTGCTTAGTCTTACCAGAGAAGCCAGCTGAACACGAGCACTTGAGGCCGGGTGATGACATCAGCGCGCCGCTCTAAGCTCACCTAATAACCTCATCTTTAATTTTCACAGCCCTAATTAAAAGCAGGGCTTTTTTCCACATCTGGCTCAGACCCTTGGGTGGGGGGCTGCTCACCACAATCACTTGTAAGCACAGAAGTCCAGTTTCTGTGTTTACAAGTGACAGCTCTACACTCTGTGTGTAACCCCCCTGAACTCTGCACTCTGTATGTAATGCAATCCTGGTATTTAATGGCCCTTTAAGACCCTCCTACTGTTTGTGAAATTTGACTAACCACACCCACTATTTGATGGTGTGTGTGTAGTTTTTTTTGGGGGTCGTGGTTGAGTTCCAGCACCTATTGCTTGAGAAAAAAGGCCCTGATCAAAGTATTGGGGCGCCTGCCTTTACACGCACATGAACTTGGTCCATAGGGTTCAAAATTAAAGCGGTAGTAAACCCTCCAAAATAAAAACTATTTTACCAATATTATAAACTACCTATTCATTTAGAATAATATGGGCACTAAGTGTAAGCATAAAATTCATTCTTACTGTAATGCCGGCGGTTTTAATCCTAGCAGTGCTTTACCGCCGACGCCTCAGTGTGAAAGCAGCCTAAAGCCCAACTACAGGCAAAAGTGGGGAATGATTTGTACCTCTGTTTTTATAATTGCTTCATCAGACCCCCCCTTCTAAGCACAGGCTCATTTCTGTCACTCTATCACTGGGTCAAAAGTGTTTTTTAGCAAAGCAGAAAAAGAATAGAACCTCTCCTGGGTTTTTATCATTGGACATTTGTCCCCCCCCCCCCCCATTTCCTGTCTAAACTCAAGTAGGCTTGTGAATTTCAAAAGCAGCAGCAGAAATTCTGTTCTGAAGTAGCCTGACATTACACAAGATAGTAGTTCTTAAGCCTCATATACATGATCGGACTTTCATCTGACTTTTCTGTGCCTTTTTGTCCGAATGGGAGATGGCCATGAACTTGTTTTGCTTTGACCTGTTCAGTAGGGAAAGGCTGAATTTGGACCCATCTATGGCCATTCCCGCTTGACAGAAGTCAATCTAAAGGCTTGTACACACGATCCAACTTTATGGCCATAATTGTCTGACGGACGTGTTGGGTCAGGTAATCCGACCGTGTGTATGCTCCATCAGACAATTATTAGCTGAATTAATGACAACAAAAGATGGCTCTTCACGCGCACCAATTGTTGGGCAATAAATCTGTTACGTCGGTTTATCCGATCGTATGTACGCAAGTTGGTCCAACTAAAATCCGATGTACAAACACGCATGCTCAGAACCAAAGGTAAACATCAGCCAACAATAGCAGAAGTTGCCCAAAGGGTGGCGGTAAAGAGCTGAAAAAAACACATGGTTTGGTGAATGTTGGCTGAAAATGTTGTGCCGTGTGTATGCAGAACAAGTTCACGGCCAACGCCCTTTGGACCAAAATCCATTCAAAAGTTGGTTGGAAGTCCGATCGTGTATACAAGGCTTTACAGTTGACTTATGTCAAATGAGAATGTTGGAATTCCTCAGTCCCTGTTGTCAGAATGCAATGTCTCAACCGAGATGATTCCTCCATCCACCTCGCTTGTGTGGATGAGGGATTCTATTACCCTGTTATTTTAAATTTTGGAACAAAAATTACCCATCTATGGTCAGCTTTAAACATAAGTAATATGGACCACCTAGGCCTTCATCCACATCATTGTCTAGTAACACATTACTGAACAAAACTAACATTTTTGAAAACCTTATAGTACAGTTTTCACTCATCGCAGTTTGCCAATTTTTATTCTGTTCAGCTGCTTTCACTTTTGTCTCACTGTTTGCCAAGCTGCTTCAGATTGTGACATCACCACATCGCTTTATCCAGTTGCTTAACGCTTTACAAAGTGTTCTCTGTGTGCTCAGCGAGTGTTCACTATCCTGGGGAGCAACTGTTTATTATAGGGGACCTGGAAGATAGCAGCAATCCCTGTTGTAGTAGTGCCTACAAAAGTGCTGTCTAGCTTCCACAGAAATCCCACAGGTAAGGCACATGCATACTTACATTGGTCCAAGCTAGACCAATTTAACAATTCCAAAAAGTGCAAAAAATCTTTAACCACTTGGCATCCGCGCTATAGACGAATGACAGTTACAGCGCGGACCTGAATTGCTGTCAATAGATGCCCTCCCATGCTCGTGCGGCCTGCGTGCCCCCTGCAGGGCACGTGTGGCTCGCTCTGTGATCAGCGAGTCTACGAGACTTGCTGGATCAAAGATCGGATTAGGGGGTCGATCCCGACTCCTTACCACGTTATCAGCTGTCAGCCAATGACAGCTGATCATGTGACGCAAACAGAGCCGGTAATCGGCTATTTTTTCTCCTCACGCTAATAGCGTGACAGAGGGACACCCGTCCCTATCATGAAGAGATGCCCAGCTCAGCTGTGACCATGTGTGCCACCTGTCAGTGCCACCTACCAGTGCCCACCAGTCCTGCCTACCAGTGCCCACCAGATCCACCTACCAGTGCCCACAGTGCCACCCATCAGTTCCCACAGTGCCACCTATCAGTTCCCCGCAATGCCACCTATCCAAACCACTAATCAGTGCCTCATAAACAGTGCTGCCCATCATTGTCACCTTCCAGTGCCCATACCATGCCCCTAAGGCTGCAAGCATGGGTATTATAGATATAAATGGGCCAGAACAAGATAATAGACCATGAAAAGCCATCTAAATTAAATACCCTGATGGGTGTAATAATGTTGATCAGGGTACAAGAAGCCTAGTTAATAATGAAATGTTCTTGTGACACTCATGCTGGGGTTATATACTGGGGGACATCCATATTGCTTGGGGGTATGGGAACAAAATGATGGGCTAGATTACTGAACAATTAAAAAGAAGTATGGATTATTACCTATTATAATTATCAAAATATGTACTTATAGTAGGTTGCTAGGCCACTAACCAATCAACGATCACGTGACTCAACATGGACATCTTTTTAATTCCCTAATACTGTCAGTTGATAACTTCACGTGTTTGGAGATTCTTTTGTTCAACAGTTACACACATCGTTCTTTTTGTTACAAGCAAGGCCGCTTTCATACTGATCTGGTGTGATTCTACTGCAGCACAAGTGTACCTGCGTTTTTTGTACAGGTTAGCAGCAGCTATTATGTCCCGTGGTTTTGGTGCAATTTCAACTGATCTTCCTTCTGGAAGATTGAGCTTTTTTCTTTTTAGTTACTAGTATATGCCGTCAATTTGGGGGGTGTCCATAGGGAATTATCTGGGTAGGTCCACCTACTTCTTGGGGACCTGTTTTTATGCCTTATACATGTGTGTTTTTTGATAATATTTTAATAAATTTGTAGTTAACTATTTAGGGTGTGCAGAAGTCTGTCTCTTTTTTATTTTTTTATTTTTGTTAATTTCAAAAAGCGCACCAAAACTCCTTTGTGCAAAACTTTTGGAACATAAACCGCGGAACATAATAGAAGTCTATGGCAAAAGAATGAGCAAAAATGTCACTCTCTAGAGCTGGTAGAGACGTCCCCAAAAAGCATTGCAGCTGTAATTGCCCTAAAAGGTGGCTCTACAAAGTATTGACTCAGAGGGCTGAATACAAATGCCCCCTACACTTTTCACATATTTATTTGTAAAAAAAATGAAAAACCATTTATCATTTTCCTTCCACTTCACAATTATGTGCCACTTTGTGTTGGTCTATCACATAAAATCCAAATAAAATACATTTATATTTTTGGTTGTAACATTACAACATATGACAAATTTCAAGAGACATGAATACCTTTTTAAGGCACTTTTTATATATAGATATAGATATATATGTCTATATATACTGTATTTATCGGCGTATAATACGCACAGGCATATAACACACACCCTAAATTTAAGACGGAAGTTTCAGGGAAAAAACTTTCCACAGCCCCCTGCATATAACACGCAGGCACAGTTTGCCTTCTATATTCAGGGTAAAAAACTGAGTGTTATACGCCAATAAATACAGTGTGTATATATATATATATATATATATATATATATATATATATATATATATAGCTTGAGCTATATATATACAGTATATATATAGCTTTAGCTATATATATATACAGTATATACACTTGTTCAAGTTCAAATTGGGCCCAAAGTGTCAATATTTTGTGTGGCGACTATTAGTTTCCCTCACTGCCTTAACCCTCTTGGGCATGGAGTTCACCAGAGCTTCACAGGTTGCCACTGGAGTCTTCTTCTACTCCTCCATGATGACATCACAGAGCTGGTGGATGTTAGAGACCTTACGCTCCTCCACCTTCCATTTGGGGATGCCCCACATATGATCAATAGGGTTTAGGTCTGGACACATGATTGGCCAGTCCATCACCTTTACCCTCAGCTTCTTTAGCAAGGCAGTGGTCATCTTGGAGGTGTGTTTGTGGTCATTATCATGTTGGAATACTGCCCTGTGACACAGTCTCTGAAGGGAGGGGATCATGCTCTGCTTCAGTATGTCACAGTACATGTTGGCATTCATGGTTCCCTCAATGATCTGTAGCTCCCCATTGCCGGCAGCACTCATGCAGACCCAGACCATGACACTCCCACCACCATGCTTGACTGTAGGCACGACAAACTTGTCTTTGTACTCCTCACCTGGTTGCCAAAACACGCTTGACACCATCTGAACCAAATTAGTTTATCTTGATCTCACCAGACCACAGGACATGGTTCCAGTAATCCATGTCCTTAGTCTGCTTATCTTCAGCAAACTGTGGGTTTTCTTGTGCATCATCTTTAGAAGAGGCTTCTTTCTGGGATAACAGCCATTCAGACCAATTTGATGCAGTGTGCAGCGTATGGTCTGAGCATTGATAGGCTGACCCCTATCCTTCAAACTCTGCAGCAATGCTGGCAGGCCTCGTACGTTTATTTTCCAAAGACAACCTCTGAATATGGCGCTGAGCACGCGCACTCAACTTCTTTGGCCGACCATGGCAAGGTCTGTTCTGAGTGGAACCTGTCCTGTTAAACCACTGTATGGTTTTGGCCACCGTGCTTTAGCTCTGTTTCAGGGTCTTGGCAATCTTCCTATAGCCTAGGCCATCTTTATGTCGAGCAACAATTATTTTTTTCAGATCCTCAGAGAGTTCTGTGTGTGAAGAGAGAAAGGGGGGGTGAAAAAGCCCACGCTGCTGCAACAGACAGCTGTCCACTAATAGATTAGATCAGTCTGGTGAAGTACCTGCTACATGTATGTAGCACTACCCCCGGAGGAGCTGCTGGATTTTTGGGCGGCACATTACCTCATGGCTCCTCTGAATTCCTAGGGGTAAATGTTGCATATTGCATATAGTAGAAGTAAAGGAATGACCACGACAGGTGCTATTTGCATTGCTCTTTATTACCCAGCCGGGTAAAAACAGTAAACTTATGATGAGGAAAGTAAAGTTAAAGAAGAATGGAGAATGGCAGATTCAGGCGTGATAATAGGAAACAGTCCTGCTCCCAAACGTAACCCTTCTATGCGCCACTCCCGCCGGAGTGGACTTAGCGTACCGGGACAGGCCTCTCTCACTGACCTGGCAACCGGAGTATCACTTGGATAATTGTAGGATAAAGTCTCTGCCACAGACCCTCCTTAGTGAACTTGAACTTGAGAAAGAGTCTCTGCCACAGGCACTCTCTGGATTGAATTCTTGGAGATATCCCTCCTTAGATGAGTTACGCCTGGATCTCCTTCAACTTGTTGCCCAGGTACCGACTGACAGGTGATCAATCCCTCAGTGTCCGGCTACCTCGATCCCTGCTGGTTTGTGCAGGCCCTTTTGGACCGCCAGCCTCTCAATGGCGCTCCTCAGACTGACTCCCCACCGAACAGCAGTACAGCTTGGGATCCTCAAAGGTTGGAACCCAGTCACTCACTGGGTCCCCGTCGCTGTTCAGATGCTCCGGGTCAGCATGGTCCCGGAACCAGGAACACCACGTGGCACGCACGCCCCAGCCAGGTTGGCCATAGCGCCGGGGCGCTGTGGTGTGGCCACCCTAAAGGTGGGTGCCACACTGGACGAAGAAGAACCCAGACCAAATGACGTCTGCCTCATAAATACCCCTCCCCAGCATGCACAGCGAGGACAAACCCTCGTGATTCGCTGCTGGGAGCATCCAAACCTTGACTCCACTGCTGCCACCTGCAGCACCTGGGCTGGAAGAACACCCCAGTACAACAGAATAAGCCCACAGCACAGCCAAGCTGAGACAGAGATCCTGTTTTGCATTTAACAAATCTGGATCAGAGTCTAACTACACTGTGATCTACCCTTAAATTTAACTAGCACCAGTACTATAAAGTACACAGGCGCTACACACACATATATATATATATATATATATATATATATATATATATATATATATATATATATAGCGCTACCCCCGAAGGAGCCGCTGATTAGTTTGGGATTGGCATATTGAGTTACCTTCTTGGCTTGGTCTAGGGGTGACATCCGAGAGTGTAGATGAAGAGCAAGTGTCCAGACACAAAATGAGTTTTCAATGCTTTATTCCAAGGCCCAACACCGCCAACATCAACATGGCACACAATAGAGAAAGGTTGATGAGCATAGAGAAACTTTAGTATCAGGCCTTGGATATGAAAAAGAGCAAACCTACTCTCAGCAATAGTGTAACGCAATTCTTCGCCACCCCGATCAGGGTGGGTAAAGTGCCCCCGGACAGGCGACTATCACAGGCCTGGCAGCCGAAGCGCCACTTAAAGATAACTGGGAGGAACAGACCTCTACCACCGGCCCATATTTGAGATATGTGAGATCAGGATGAGTGAATCCTCCCAGTCAATTCAAATTTTTGTGTCACCAACTGATAACTTAAGCATACCTGTCATGCAGTGTGGTGACCGGATCCCCGATGGTTTGTCTAGGCCTCCTGGACAACCTCTAGTTCTAGGTTCTCCCCGAGCCGATCCCCCATCGCACAGCAAGTCGCTGGGGCCTCTCTCAATATTAGGGTGAGGCTCCGCATGGTGCGTAACCTCAGTGAAGCAGGCCACGGCGGCGGGGCCCATGGATGCACGTACCCTGAAGGTGGATACCGCACCTGGAACTGGGGCCCCGCACAGAACAGAGAACAATGGCGGTTGCCACAGATATATCCCCCCCCCCCCAGCATGCCCAACGAGTGCAGAACTCCTCTGATTGGCTGCTGGGGAAGGTGGGTCTGTCAGAACCCCTCTAGCGCCACCTGCCGCCCGGGGGTGATAACACACCCCTGGAGCGCAGACTGACCCACCAGACAGATTTTGAAATTGGCAACAACCCAAATTTCCACAAATTATGAATAGGAGTAAACTAATCCTCCCATTCCGTACTAATTTTAGCGTAACACCCATACTGAAAGTAAGGGGGCGCTACATATATATATATATATATATATATATAGGAAGGCTCAGGATGACAGTCCAGGAACATGCACATTTATAAACAAGTCAGCAACGGCAGGCAGCTCACTTAATTCTATGTCGATGTGTTAGTTTTAGGAGATGGAAAGAAGAGCATTTGTTACTACACAGGGATCGGGGGCATAGAGTTCAAACTCTGGATCATTTTAATTATTTTGCTATGTTGTGTGATAGGATAGAAAGTGACAGAGTTTCTTGGAATTAATGACACCTTAATATCATAAACATGTGCAGGCCGACATACACTGGAATTCTTTTCTCCAACATTTTACAAATGAGAACCAGCACCTTTGCAGTCAGACATTGCAGGTTAAAAGTCTTTCTATCTGGCAAATTGTGACAGCGTGTGCTAATCTCCTATTAGAGAGATCTGACTGCTGAACCTCAGAGCATCAATAACATTTTCTTACCGCGGTGAAGATTCCCAGTTCTTGCACCCTTTGTGTATCTTCTACTAAAATGTTTCCCCCCTCCTTGTCCGAAGTTGCTGTCAGTGGTTATAAAGCAGTAGTATGTTTCTTAAGCTCTGCTTGTTCAAAGTGAGACTTGTGATCACCCTCATCCTTATCAAACTAATTAAACGTTTATATAACAAGACATGTTTTAACCATTATAAGCTTACACATAGAATATTGAAATCAACATCTGCGACTAATATGTGTAAAAAATGTGCTGTCTGAAAATAGAAAAATAAAAACCATCTGGAAGTGACACACCAAGATTTAAAATGTATGAAAAACTCAAAGAACAAATGCTAGTAATGACTTTTATGGCCCGTTCAAAGGTACGCTAATCTATTATTAATAGCAGTGATCATTCTGATTGTTTTTCGTTTTATTTTTTTCAAAGCCCAAGTTCAATTCAAAGGTTTTTATTTTTAAATCAGTAGCTTGGCAATTATGAAATAAAAAATGCAGCTCTGGTTGCAAAAATCACCTCCTCCCCAGTGCTGCCCCCTGCAAACTCACCACTGGTCAGAGACGGCTCATTAATTAGGCAAATTAGGCGGTCGCCTAAGGCCTCACACTCACAGGGACCTCGCGGCCACCTAACTTACCCGATGCATTACCCCAATTTTGAGGGACAGGGGACCTTAACGTTGCTGTGCTCAGGCAGCGTTAAGAGACCTGACTCAGGAGCGGGGCTGCCACTGTCCCTAACAACCAGTGAATATCGGTGACACCACCCCTTGTGACGTCAATAACCCAGCATGCCCTCAGTCAATGACGTTACAAGGGGGCAGGTAGAGCAGGTGACCGCCTGGTGGCCCCTGCTCCTTAGTTATTAAAGAGCAGGATCTGGAGGCCTTCCAGATTCCAATAAGCCCCCTGCCCGCAGACCCCCACAACCACCGGCCAGGGTTTTGGGGAAGAGGCTCTTGTCCTTGAATTATTTTTCCCATCATGGGTGTGAATGGGGCCTCATGTAAAGTTTTGCCTAAGGCCTCACAAAGCCTAGAGCCGCCTCTGCCACTGGTTCCCAGTGTCACAGAACTTCCTCCTGTGGATGGTCACCAGGCAAGGCCGTCTTAAATATTCTTGCCCCCCCCCCATGCAGTTTCGCTCTCCACCTGCTTTGAGGCATGCAATAAATAAATTCATTTACTGAATCAGATCAGGCAGCGATTGCGATTGGCTGCCAGAGGTTACAATGTATCATTACCACTCACTGGCTGGTTGCTAGAGGCTACAGCACACATTACGGCTCACTGATTAGCTGCTAGAGGTTACAGCACATGATTTATGCTTGTTAATTTGGTTGCTAGAGATTACTTCACATCATTACTGATTGGTTGCTAGAGGTTACAGCACATCATCTCCTCACTGCCTGCACACCATGGACTGAGGAGGTGAGGGGACCTATTAATAGACAGAAAACTCCTAGGGATCCTAGGACTCCTGGGATCAGTGGCGGTGCTGGGGGAGGCGGAGGGTGTGATCAATTTCCAGCATGCCCCTTTATCACGCCAGTGGGCAGCATTCCGTATAGGTGATGGTGAATATGACCTCAGGGGGGGGGCATGATATACATATGACTACTGCCTCTATTTACATATGAATGCTGTCGGTCCGCCGCTATTTACATATGAATGCAGCCGCTATTTAGATATCAATGCTGGTATTTACATGTAAACACATAGGGCTAGATTCAGGTAGGGGCGCGCAACTTTAAGGCGGCGTAGTGTATCGTATT
Organism: Rana temporaria; assembly: GCF_905171775.1. Classification (NCBI taxonomy): domain Eukaryota; kingdom Metazoa; phylum Chordata; class Amphibia; order Anura; family Ranidae; genus Rana; species Rana temporaria. Next base: position 626,013,101 of record NC_053489.1, on the reverse strand, counting down.
TACGCTACGCCGCCTTAAGTCAGAGAGGCAAGTACTGTATTCTCAAAGTACTTGCCTCCTAACTTACGGCGGCATAGCGTAAATGCGGCGGGCGCAAGCGCGCCTAATTCAAAATAGGCTGAGGGGGCGTGTTTTATGATAATTTGCTTTGACCTGACTTGATTTTTTTGGAACGGCGCATGCGCCGTCCGCCTACATTTTTAGGCCTGATAAAGCGTTACGTAAACGGCGTATCTGTACTGCGTCGGCCGGGCGTACGTTCGTGAATAGGCGTATCTAGTGATTTACATATTCTGCGCCGACCGCAATGGAAGCGCCACCTAGCGGCCAGCCTAAATATTGCACCCTAAGATAGGACGGCGCAAGCCGTCGTATCTTAGATAGGTTTAAGTGTATCTCTGTTTGAGAATACACTTAAACTTAGGTCGGCGCAGATTCCGAGTTAGGTCGGCGTATCTACTGATACGCCAACCTAACTCTATGTGAATCTAGCTAAGAGTCTGCAGGTGAGTCATCTGTACACAACAATAGGGCAGTGCTGGGCAGCATTAGTAACATAACTTCACACTGAGATACCAGGACGCAGCACTAGACTAAAATCTCAAGGGACGGGAGAGCTTAAACTGGGATAGTTGGCAAGTATGGGGTAGCTGCTTTGTGCCCCACAATAATAACAGGGCCCAGGGCAGCAGCCCCTTTTGCCCTGCCTTAAAGATGGCCCTGCACTCACAGTGCAATGATGAAAACTAGAAGTGTCGCTATGCATTGTTGAGAAACACTCGGCCTGATTACCACCTATGCATTTTTAGTGCTTTTTGCATTTTGCAGATTTCCTATGGAACACGTTCTGTAGTGCAGATCTGCAAAATGGTGTATAAGTGCCCAGTTAAATAAAGCATATGAAAATCCAAAGCCACCCCTTAAAGGGGTTGTAAAGGTACAATTTGTTTTCCCTAAATAGCTTCCTTTACCTTAGTGCAGTCCTCCTTCACTTACCTCATCCTTCCATTTTGCTTTTAAATGTCCTTATTTCTTCTGAGAAATCCACTTCCTGTTCTTCTGTCTGTAACTCCACACAGTAATGTGAGGCTTTCTCTCTGGTGTGGAGTGTCGTGCTCACCCCCTCCCTCGGACTACAGGAGAGTCAGGACGCTCTCTACGTTGCAGATAGATAAAAGGACAGATAAACAGATAAAAGGAGCTGTGTGTTAGTGGGCATCCTGACTCTTCTGTAGTCCAAGGGAGGGCGAGCACTACACTCCACACCAGGGAGAAAGCCTCACATTACTGCGTGGAGTTACAGACAGAAGAACAGGAAGTGAGGATTTCTCAGAAGAAATAAGGGCATTTAAAAGCAAAATGGAAGGATGAGGTAAGTGAAGAATTATTTCTTTCCTTACATTAATGTCGCTTTTAAACTGTTATCTTAATAAACATGAAACAAATTGAATCTCAATTCCCAACTGAAAGAGTATAGAAAGTTATTTAACTGTTCTATATCATTGTTTAGGGCCTCAATTCATAAATTAGTCTTAAACTGCCCGAGGCTGCATTGATGGGCACAGGTGAGACTGCAATGCTTCCAAGCTCACCCTCCTATTGCTTAAAGGAGTTGTAAAGGAAACATTTTTTTTGCCTAAAATTAATGTCTGCAAGGTAGACAGACAGAATAGTGTAATGATTCTGTTAAAAAAACGAGTAAATACCTATTAAATTCCTTCATCTATATCACCTCCGGCATTCTGTTCTACATTCACTTCCTGGTTTGCGGCTCTTGTTCATGTAAGAACTACATTTTCCAGTATGCATTGCGGCACGCCCAGTAATTCACACCTCCTTGAAGTCTCTAACACGTAGAGAGCGTCCTGCCACACAGATGTAGTTCCCAGGAGGGGGTGAGCATGTTACTGACCACCGCAGTAAAGCTTCCCATCACGGTGGTCAGTAACAATCAGACAAGCAGGAAGTGAACAGAACAGAGAAGAAATAGAGCAACTTCTGAGCAAAAACGAACAATGAGGAAGTGAAAAGAGGAATGTCTGCAGGTAAAGGATGCTTATTATGGAAAAAAAAATTTCCTTTACAACCCTTTTTATTTCCCCCAATTCTCACCCTCCTTTTGCCCAGATACCATTCATATTCTTAATGCAATACTTCCAATCTCATACCCTCTTGCTCCATTTCTGTTGCCCCACTACCCCCGGAATCACCCTCTTCTTGTTTCAATACCCCTCAATGCTTCCTTCTATTGCTCCAATACCAACAATGACCCACCTGTTACCTCTCCACCTACCTCTTGTTTTGAGGGCACAGGCACCACAGATAGTGGTGGCACAGGTGCAGCAAATATTTAGGTCACCTAATCGGCTGAGACTAGTGGAAGCTGCTCCCTTCTCCTGTCACTGTGCTACCCACCTTCTGACCTCTTTCCACCAGCTGAAATAAGGCAAACACAGCAGTATATCATGTGCAGTAGCTTCAGAAACAAATGAGTGCTTTAACCATTTGACCATTGGAAGATTTACCCCCCCTTCATGACCAGGCCATTTTTTTGTGATACGGCACTGCATTATTTTAATTGACAATTGCACAGTCATGCAACACTATGCCCCCTCCCAAAACAAAATGTATGTCATTTTTTCTTTTCTACAAATAGAGCTTTCTTTTGGCGGTATTTTATCACCACTGCGGTTTTTATCTTTTGTGCTATGAGCAAAAAAAGAGCGAAAATTTTGTTATAAAACATATCCAATATAAAAATCTAAAAAAATCGAATTTTTTCATAAATTTAGGTTACTTGTATTCTGCTACATGTTTTTGTTAAAAAAAATCCCAATAAGCATATATTGATTGATTTACATGAACGTTATAGCGTCTACAACTATGGAATATTCAGGATCTTACAAAAGTAAGTACACCCCTCACATGTTTGTAAATATTTTATTCTATCTTTTTATGTGACAACACTGAATAAATGACACTTTGCTACAATGTATAGTAGTGAGTGTACAGCTTGTATAACAGTGTACATTTGCTGTCCCCTCAAAATAACTCAACACACAGCCTAGAATGTCTAAACCACTGGCAACAAAAGCAAAAATTTCCAAATTGGGCCTAATTAGCCATTTTCCCTCCCCGATGTCACGTGACTCATTAGTGTTACAAGGTCTCAGGTGTGAATGGGGAGCAGGTGTGTTAAATTTGGTGTTATTGCTCTCACTCTCTCATACTGATCACTGGAAGTTCAACATGGCACCTCATGGCACAGAACTCTCTGAGAATCTGAAAAAAAGAATTATTGCTCTACATAAAGATGGCCTAGGCTATAAGAAGATTGCCAAGACCCTGAAACTGAGCTGCAGCACGGTGGCCAAGACCATACAGCAGTTTTACAGGGCAGGTTCCACTCAGGAAAGGCCTCGCCATGGTCGACCAAAGAAGTTGAGTGCACGTGCTCAGCGTCATATCCAGAGGTTGTCTTTGGGAAATAGACGTATGAGTGCTGCCAGCATTGCTGCAGAGGTTGAAGGGGTGGGGGGTCAGCCTGTCGGTGCTCATATACTGCCCACAGCTGCTGCCCTGTAGTGTGATTTCCAGCTTCTAGAGGGATTCTACAGGTACATTATATGCATAGTTAAATTGGGTCAAGCTTGGCCAATGTAACTATGTGAAAATAGCCATACCTGGAATTCTTATAACATTTATCCAATAGATTTCCCTAGCAGTACTCACCTCGGTAGCCTTAATACTGTACATGTCAAGCAGTTGTAGTAGTTTTTTCTACCACTTAGTTAGATGGCCAGCATCATTCAGCATGCTTCCTCTGAACCCAGGTCCTCTTGGACCCACCCCAGCCTGTGACAGTAAAAGGAGAAACAGCATGTAAGGGTCTCTCTCACTGTTTGGAAGTTTGCACCAAGTTACCACTGGACTCACCTCACTTCTTCTTGGATGGGACAGTCACCTACCTGTTGCTGGAGATACTCTGCCATGTTGTGTCACACTACTCCTTGCCTGAAGCCCACCTGTCATGGACATGCAATAATGTCTGGCAGCTTACCTTCTCTTCCATGTGTCCATTAGAGGCCTGACTTTCTTTCTGGCTGCCTTTTATCATCTCTCCTCCCTGTATGGCTCTAACCCAGGCCATCCCAGGAAGCCTAAATTAACTAGTGCACTGCAGATCTGCTTTGCTGTTCAACTTTGTTTGTTAGCTTGTGTTCCTGTCTGCCGTGTGCTACGTTAACCTTTCTGGCTTGTTTCTGACTACTCCTGACTACTCCTGTTTGCCTGTTACCCTGACCTTTGGCCTGTCCCTTGCATACCCTCGTCTGCCTGTTGCCCCAACATCGGCTTACCCATCACTATCCATTGTGTCCTCAGTGGCTGCTTCCACTCTCTCCCTATGGAGCGCTCCTGGGGAACCCCAGGAGCGCGACCTGGGTTTAGTTGCAGCGAAGGCCATCCTCACCACTAGAGGCTCTGGTGAACACCTGCTGAACCTTAGACTCCGCGCCCTAGGTAATCTTGGGCTTACGTTTCCTGTCAATCCGCAGCAGTCTGCTACTGGGCTGACTACCTTGCGGTGCACCCCTGTCTCCAACGGGGAGCATTTGTCACCTGGCCGCAGGTGACCTGACAGTTTGAACAGCCATGAACCCGGCCGACGTGCCACATCAAGCAGACGATCCATTACAGGGCATAGTTCGCAGACTGGAGATGCAAGAAGCTAATCAGACTCAGGTGATGCGATTACTATAGGATCTGGATTCCCGCTTTGAACAGCTTCAGACCTCATTGGGAACCCCAAATCCGCAACCCCAAGTACAACCAGTGGCTGCGCCTGTCGCACCAGTCGCAGAGTCGCATTCACTAAAACTACCACCTCCAATCTGTTTTTCTGGAGACTCCAAGGCCTGCAGGGGGTTTCTTAGCCAATGCACCATCCATTTTGAGCTTCAGCCTCAAAACTTTCTGTCTGATCGGGCAAAAGTAGCCTATATTATTTCCCTCCTTGCCGGTGAAGCTCTAGCCTGGCCTGCCCCCCTGTGGGATAAGAACGATCCGGTAGTTTCCAGCCTGTCCGACTTCTTGAAGCTCTTTCGTAACATCTTCGAGGAGCCGGCTCGGGTTTCTTCAGCGGCTAGTGCTCTTTTACGTCTCCGCCAAGAATCCCATTCAGTGGGAAAGTATGCTCTCCAGTTCCGTATCCTCTCAGCTGAATTGAGCTGGAAAAATGAGGCCATGGTCGCTACCTTTTTACATTGCCTCTCTGACCGAGTGAAAGACGAATTAGCGGGAAGAACCATCCCCGTCGGTCTGGACGATGTCATCTCCTTATGCAACCAGATCGATATTCCTTTTCAGGAGAGGTCCATAGAAAAAAGACGCCAACACTCCCTAGGCCCTAGCCAGTCTGAGCTCCCCTCACTTCGTCCCGTGCAGCATCCTCTGCCTGCTGAGGAACCTATGCAGCTGGGCCGGACCAGACTAACCCCAGAAGAACGTGCTAGGCGCAGAACTCTGGGCTTGTGCCTTTATTGTGGAGGCAAGGGCCACTTTCTTTACTCCTGCTCGCTTCGCCTAGGAAACGCTCGGGTCTAATACATTTAGAAGGTGGAGTATTGGACCCAGAAACATCACCTTCCCGTCTTCTTCTTCTGGTGTCCATTCATGTAAGCACTTCTCCCCAATCGACCCTTGCATATTTGGATTCCGGGGCTGCCGGCAACTTTATGGACTGGAGAACTGCTTCTTCTATGAAGCTCACCCTTTCACCCCTCTCTACGCTGTTGGTAGTCTCGGCAATTGTTGACACTGTTCTCCCAGGGGGCCCTATTCGCTTCCAGACACTACCTATTAGGATGTCGGAAGGGATTTTCCACCAGGAGTGGATATCCTTTCTCATCCTACCCAAAGCCTCTACCCCCATTGTATAAGACCTTACTTGGCTACAGCTCCACTCTCCCCATGTGGACTGGGTCTCTGGGCAGATCCTGACTTGGGACCCCTCATGTTTCTCATCATGTCTTTCCAAGGTGACCCCCAAAGAGAGACTTCCGGCTGCTACCACATTGGTATCTTTTGACCTTCCCACTGCATACAGCAATTACCGGGATGTGTTCTGTAAGAAATCAGCTGAGGTGCTTCCTCCCCACAGGTCTTTTGACTGTGTCATTGACCTTGTTCCCTGAGCAACTCTGCCCAGGGGTCGTACCTACCCTTTGTCCATCCCAGAGACCCAGGCCATGTCTGAGTATGTCGCAAAGAATCTTGAGAGAGGGTTCATCGGGAAATCCTCATCGCCTGCAGGAGCAGGGTTCTTTTTTGTTGCCAAGAAGGATGGTACCTTGAGACCCTGCATTGATTATCGCACATTCCTGGCCCAAGGACCATTACCAGCAATGAACAAAGTGCATTTTAACTGCTTTACTGCAATACTTCACTCCAGAACATCTCTTAAGGTTACAGATAGTTACAATACAATAGGAAAACATGGCTCACTGATAAAACTGCAAAACACTCTCCTCCTTCTTATAACTCTCCATACAGTGGTCATCAATTGCAGAACACTTCAAAGTCTCACACAGTAATAGTGGCCATTTTCCCTAGATGTTACAGTATCTTAGCATAGGCATCATAGGCGTGCGCAAAGGGTGTGCCGGGTGTGCCCAGGCACATCCTGATCACCCTGTGCTGCACAGATTCCCTCTGCTGCTTGGCTACAGAGAAAGGGACTCTGGAATCTCTGTCCCCAGCCCCTTTCTCAAAAGTGAAATATCAGGGGTCTGTTTAGGCCCCTGATATCTCACCAAAGCCCCCCAATGGTGCTCCTAAAAAAACTGTAAAAGAAAATAATAAAATATTATTGTAAAAAAAAATAAAAAAAATAAAATAAAAACATTTAATTGTAAAAAGTAATAATAAAAAAAATAATAAAAATAAACTACTGACAACAGCCCCTGCCTACTGACACCACCCACTGTTCTACTGACACTGTCCATTGCCCTACTGCTCTATATATATATATATATATATATATATATATATATATATATATATATATATATATATATGTATATATATATATATATATATATATATATATATATATATATATATATATATATAAAAGCATGTGTGTTTGAGCTTTGGAGTGCACACCATAATGTATTAGGCTGCACACACCTATGATAGGCATTACTCATTGGGTGGACCTTACTCAAACACGAAGTTCCTCCATAGGCTCAGGAACCACTCTAAACCAAGCCACAGGGTCAAGGAGGTTCAAGGTTTCTCTGTCTGCTGCCAGGTGTCCTCACTCACCACCCTGGCAGTTCAGCCCCGCAGAGGGCTCTTTAGGTCAGCTTCATTACAGCACTATATCCTTGTTGATCAGGGGTGTCCTGCTCCCATACCCCAAGTGCCTAGGCCCACCCACAGCAGACTTATAAAGAGGGTACTATCTCCACCCATTACATCATTACAGAAGTGGTGGCACTAACACCTGCCAACAAGCATAGTAAGCACGTCTTTATTTGTCAATAAAAGAGACTTATACCAGGGCAAATTTTGGCACTTACACTGCTTGCGTTTAAAATATACATTTAATGATGTTGTTATGATTATAGAGCTGCATTAATTTGTGTCTTTTATATCTAGCGTCCAGCTTCAAGCAGTATTGGGACAATATATAGTAACTGACAGCTTATGCATTTAATAAAGTATGTGATAAACTGATGAAGTCCTCTTATTGTTGGCTTTCATTTGCAAAATAAACTGAGGCCCAAGTCGAATTTACCCCTTTGCCTTTCAGGAGGTTATATGTGCAATGAAAATATTCCTGCACCGCTAAGCACATGTAGAGAACATCAAAGGATGGAATCCTCTGTTCAGCAGTTTAGAAGGATTCACAGAACGGCAGTTTATTTATTAGCTGTATTCTGATTTTCTTTCCACAAATCAGCCCAACTTGTGTGCAGAAACTCTGAAAGAATGCTGCCAAGTATATGTTATGTATCTCTAGAAGCAGACCTAATGCTGCATATGGACCGTTTTCTATAGAAGTTCCATACTTTCCTCTGGGAGTTGCATGTTGTCACAACACTATGCAATTCCAAATAGGAATATGATAGAAAAATCCATAAAAGTAATTACCTTCTGTAAAAACGGGATATCAGAATGATTAGTAGATCCAGAGATTGAGTCAGCTGAAACCAAATGCTAATATTAAAGGAGTTGTAAGGAAAAAAAAATCTTGCCTAAAATTAATGTCTGCAAGGTAGACAGACAGAATAGTGTAATGATTCTGTTAAAAAACGAGTAAATACCTATTAAAATTCCTTCATCTATATCACCTCCGGCGTTCTAGTTTCTGTTCTCTCATTCACTTCCTGGTTTGCATCACTCATTCATGTAAGAACTACATTTCCCAGTATGCATTGCGGCACGCCCAGTAATTCACACCTCCTTGAGGTCTCTAAGGCCCAGTACAGACGAGCGGACAGTCCGATGAAAACGGTCCGCCGGACCGTTTTCATCGGACATGTCCGCTCGGAGATTTCTGTCTGATGGTTGTACACACCATCAAACAGAAATCCGCGTGGACAGGATACGCGGTGACGTAGCCGCGCCGTCGCCGCGACGATGACGCAGCGGCGTGCGCGACCCTGGAAGGTCAATGCTTCCACGCATGCGTCGAATCACTTCGACGCATGCGAGGGCTTTCGGCCGAGCGGACATGTCCGGTAAGTCATACAGACGACCGAACATGTCCGACGGACAGGCTTCCAGCGGACATGTTTCTTAGCATGCTAAGAAACATTCGTCCGTTGGAAACCTGTCCGATCCGCCGGAAAATTGTCCGGTCGGCCGTACACACGACCGAACATGTCTACCTTCCAAAATCCTAAGACCTCCTGTTTGTTAGTGAGGAACCCATCATGCACAAGGACCACTTGTAAAGCTTGAAAGGTAGGGCTGGGCTTAACTTTACATGTGAGATTGCGATTATTTTACTCCTTGTATGTTTTCTGTATAATAAGTACATTTAAATCATCATGCAATAAATCATCATTATCATATCTTCTGCCTACAAACAGTCCACTCCGCTTCCATCACCCTTTTATCCATGATCTTATGCCACCTCATACCACTTGGGCTGGACTGAGACCAAAATTTGGCCCTGGACTTCATCCAGACTGGCCCACTTTAAGTTTGCAAACAAGCACAAAAACAGTATATAAACTATACGCAATTGTGCAAAAAAAACATAAGTAGCATAACATAAGGAGTCCTCACTCACCTCTTTTATTATTTCACTTATTCTCCTCTGTATTTTTCTCATCCTTCTCACATCACTGCATGAAGTGGAGGGCGAGCTGCGCAACCATTACTTTGACAGGCTGTCACCACTGGGAAACTCCCTGTAGTCCCTATGGCCCTATGGCTAGTACATGCCTGCCACTTTATCACCATGATCAAAAAATCCTACTTTGCCCCCCGCACGCAAAATCAGTTATTTCTCTTACTTTCTCCATGTTTTCAACTTGCAGGTTTTTCTATGTGTTTCCTTTCCCAAGCATGATCATCTGCTGCTTTGTTTTCCATCAGCCCTGATCATACCTTCCACTTTGCCTTCCTCTTCACCAACCACATGAAGCACTACCCACGCAAGGGCTACCAGCCAGGCAAATAGCAACTTTAACTCCTCTGGCTCAGAAACAGTCTAGGAGTTTAATTTGCAGGTCAACTTGGATAGGGTTAGAGAGCTGTGGGATACTCCAAAACACTATCAGGAACAAAGAGGACACTCACCCTTGTAGCAGATTTTTGACCCTTACTAGCAGGACATGAACAGAACATGAAGTGAACAACACTGGGGCAACTGTAGCAAAGTCCCAGCCAGGGGAGCCTCATATGAACCTCGATGGACAGGCTTGACCCTCCGCAGGACAGCTAGGAAGGGCGGGCAGCCCTACTGGCTGGGAACCTCTCCTCCAAGAAAAATAACCTTTTTGTCTTTAGCTCCAAACTATTTATTCATCATCCGACCATCATCTGGGCACACCTCCCCAGGGATTGGCTGAAGCCGCATACATAATCAGGCTGCCTGTTGACTTACAGTATATTCTGTAAATCTCCAGATAACAGGAGGAAGCAATCAAACATGCAACCTGCAGAATCCAGAGAAGCCCAAAGCAATCTCAAACAGCTCAATTGATTACAAGAGAGACAAAAACTAAGTTTACCTTACCAGACTTAACAGCCTAACTAAGAGGGTGCTACACACTGTAAACTTTCCCTTCACCTCAACCAAGATCAGCTTCTACTCTGCCTAGTCTCCCAAGCTCTGAAATCAGCTACCAACGCTCCCTCCCATGCAATCTTGACTGGTTTCCCTTTTCTTTTCTCTGTCCCTGGTCCCTGATCAGCTTCTAATCTATCTTATTTTTGACCCTACCCCAGTCCACAATCAGCTTGTTCTGTCTTCTCTATCTTAAAGTGGTTGTAATCCCCAAAAAAACATGCTTCTGTCCCTTTAAGGCACAAGATATAACATAGTGCTTTTGCCATGTCAATTGTCCCTTTCTAAGTTGTACAATACAATTCTTCTTAGGTACCTGACCAGTCATTGCTCTCCATCCTTACCCAGTGAAACAAGATCAACTATTTTTTCACACTTTCAGCCACACCAAAGCAACAATCAGCTACTTAATTTTTTTTATAATATATTTTATTGAAAAATTTCAAAAGGAGATACACTCAAACAATATATAAAATACCGTATTTATCGGCGTATATCACACACTTTTTTGCCCTGAAATTCAGGGCAAAATCGTGGGTGCGCGATATACGCCGATACCCGCTTCCTGCGCCTAGTACACTAGGGTACATTCGGCCAGGCTCGGCTTCACTCGTAGTCACGCTCTGTGACGTTTATGCGTGAGAAGCCGAGCCTGGCCGAATATACGCAAGTGTATTGCGCTCGGTATACGTCGGCGGAGGCTTAAAACTGAGCGCGGGAAGCGGGGATTCGCCATGAAGACAGCGCGGGAGAAGCCGGGAGGACACCACCGAGGCCGCAGACGGACGCCGGACCGGACGAGGCCACCGATGGACGCCAGGCAAGACACCAAAACTGTAAGTAGTAAAATGTAATAACACTTTTTTTTACAGGAAAAAGGGGTCAAAATTAGGGGTGCGCGCTATACGCCGGAGCGCGCAATATCCCGATAAATATGGTAAATGTAATCGAATAAAAAAGGGGGTCTCAAACACTAGACAAGAGGCAATAAATGTGATACTAGGGAAAGGTAAAAATAAAGAAAAAACAGAAACCGGTAATAGCTTTAAATGTCATCTCCCATACCTAGGTTCCCTAAAACACCCTAATTGGTACTCGCTGTTGTGGAGATATGGATGAGTTATTAGAGAACGCTCTCTGCCAAAGAGCAAAAGAAAGTACTACACTACAGTTAGCTACTTCTATGTCCCCTCCAATGATTAACTCCAGCTTTGCCACCCCGCAACGGCAATCATCACAAACTATAGCCACCACAACCACCCAAATATTTTCCCAATGGTCCATAATTAGTTTACTCTCAGCTTCTACGACCCCTTGTCCACAAATGAATCCAACTCTCCCGCTTTTCTCTTTCCCCAATCAGTAATCCTCTTCTCTCTGTTCCTTTATCAGACAATGCCTGGTCCTTCATTAGCTCATGCTGTGCTTTCTTTGTGTCTCTTATATGCCCCCTTGTCCATAGTTGCCTTTATGACACTGCTTTCTTCCCCCCTTTGATTCAGGATCATCTCCCATTCTGGCTTTTCTTCTACTTGTCCATCAAGTATTCAGCTCTCACTCTACCTCCAAGATCAACTTGCATTATGTATACCTTAAGCCTCATACACACGATCGGACTTCCATCTGACTTTTCCCTGGATTTTGGTCCGAAGGGGCGTTGGCCGTGAACTTGTTCTGCATACACACGGCAGAACTTTTTCAGCCAACATTCACCAAATCATGCAAATCATGTGTTTTTTCAGCTCTTTATCGCCCACCCTTTGGGCAACTTCTGCTATTGTTGTCTGATCTTTAGCATTGGTTCTGAGCATGCATGTTTGTACTTGGACTTGTGTACACACGTTTGGATGATCCTGCATCGGACATTTGTTGTCGGAATGTTTGAGAGCATGCACAGAGAACATTTGTCCGTTGAAAAACTGACAACAATTGTCCGATGGAGCATACAAACGGTTGGATTGTCCGATAGAACACGTCCGTCAGACATTTGTTGTCGAAAAAAAGTCCGATCGTGTGTATGGGCCTTTATAATCGGTCCACTTGAGAAGACACACCTGACCCAATGGCCGGGATTCACAAAGCACTTACGCCGACGTATCTCGAGATACGCCACGTAAGTGTAAATGTGCGCCGTCGTATCTGTGCGCTGTGCCCACAAAGCAAGATACGCCTGAAAAAAGGCTTCTTCCGACCGACGTAACTTGCCTACGCCGGCGTATCTTGGGCACATATTTACGCTGGAGGCATATGGGAATTTCGATTCCAATATGCAAATGAGGGAAATACGGCGATTCACGAACGTAGTTCCGCCCGGCGGATCAGATACGCGGTTTGCGTAAGTCGTACGTCCGGCGTAAAGTTATTCCTCATATAAGAGGCGCAAGTCATGCAAAGGTATGGACCAGGGAACACAGCCATCGGATTTTACGTCGTTTATGTAGTACGTGAATAGGGCTGGGCGTAGGTTACGTTCACGTCGTAGGCAGTGATTCGACGTATCTTCGGGAATAGTTTCGACGTGATTCTGAGCATGCGCACCGGGATACGTCCACGGGATGCGGCATTCGTTCGGCTCATCATTTGCATGGGGTCACGCTTCATTTAAATGGATCACGCCCACTTCCACCTACTTTGAGTTAGGCTGGCTTACTCTTAGGCCCCATACACACGAGAGGATTTATCCGCAGATACGGTCCAGCGGACCGTATCCGCGGATAAATCCTCTCGAGGATTTCAGAAGATTTCTATGCGATGGCTTGTACACACCATCGCATTGAAATCCGCGCTGAAATCCTCTGCCGATGACGTGTCGCGCCGTCGCCGCTATTATGACGCGGCGACGGGCGCGACGCTGTCATATAAGGAATTCCACGCATGCGTCAAATCATTACGACGCGTGCGGGGAATCCCTTGGGCGGATGGATCCGGTAAGTCTGTACAGACGAGCGGATCCATCCGTTGGAATGGATTCCAGCAGATGGATTTGTTGAGCATGTCAGCAAATATCCATCTGCTGGAAATCCATCCCAGGGGAGATTTATCTGCGGATAAATATCCGACGGAGTGTACACACCATAGGATCTATCCGCAGAAACCCATTTGATGGGATTTATCTGCGGATAGATTCTATGGTGTGTATGGGGCCTCACGCTTACGACGTTGGGAGAATTTTCTTTGTGAATTCCATGCTTGCCTCTCTGTGTTGCGTCGGCGTAGCGTAAAAGAGATAAGCTACGGTGGCATATATATGCGCCGATGTATGTGAATCCCGGCCAATGTGTTTAACTCAGATATTGTCTGATTGGGCAGGAAAGTGTACCAACAGAATGTTATTATTCAATCAGAAGCTAAAACCCATTCTGTCTGAATTAACCCGTTTATGAACATTTGCTATTATTTATTTTATGTTTTTAGGTCTACATCTGCTTTGCGACATATGAATAATAATATAATATTCTATATAATATAAAATTATTTTTTTAAGCTTTTGACAGTTTTTCTTTTCCTTAATAAACTGATTTTTTATTTTTGATGTGGAAAAATGTCAAATTATAAACACATGTATAGGATATTAAACTTATATCAGAATATAGTATCTGTGTTATCAATAATAACATTTTGTTTTTCATTTTCTCTTTTTGTTTTAATTGAAACAACATTGCAGGAATGCAAACTGCATATGAAAAACAGGATCACTAAACTCAGGAAAATATATTGGGCACGAGGAGGATAAATATAGGCTGCCTAATGTCCCTTCTATAAAGTGAACGTAATTTCAAGCTTATGCTGGATCAATGTAAAACAGAACTTCCTCTCTGGCAATATAATTCCTGGTTGCTCTTGCATCAAGTGCATGCTCTCTCACGCTAGGCTCAACAGGAAACTCTTTTTTTGTGTGTAGGAAATTTGCATTTTTCCTATTTTCTTAAATGTTTGTAATTCTGCAGCCAACAGTGGGCTGTAGTCAGCCTAACTGTACCCCAGCATTCTCTGCCATATGTTGTTTGAGCTTGCTCCAGCAGGGTGTGCTAGTGAGGTATTATTCTGTGTTAAAGGTGTTTGATAGCCAGGTCAATTATTGAGCCTAAAGAACCTGCTTGGGCATACTGAGAGATCCAAATAAATATCTGAGGCGCTTGCTGTTCTGTTTCTTGCCTCTAGGGATCTTGGGCCAGATTCTCAGAAGAGTTACGACGGTGTATCTCAGGAAACACCCTCGTATCTCTGTTTTTGGCCTGGGTATCTATGCGTATGATTCATAGAATCATTTTCGCATAGATACGGCCTAGATCCGACAGGTGTAAGTCACTTACACTGTCGGATCTTAGATGTAATTTGACGCCGGCCGCTAGGTGGCGTTTACGTTCAGTTCTCATTTGACTATGCAAATGAGCCTGATACGCCGATTCCCGCCCGAATTTGCGACGCGTCGTCGTCGTTTACGTAGTTTCCGTAATCGTAAGGTTACCCCTGCTATATGAGGGGTAACCTTACGCCGTATGCCATGTTAAGTATGGCGTCTGGTCGTTTTACTAAGGCCCCGTACACACGAGAAACGATCCGCTGAAATTGATCCACTGACCGGTTTCAGCGGATAGATCCCCTGGTGTGTACAATCCAGCGGATCTGTTTCCGCGGATTTTTGTCCCCGGGGATGGATTTCCAGCGGATAAAAATTTCCTAACATGCTAAGAAATCTATCCGCTGGAATCCATTCCAACGGATTGATCCGCTGGTCTGTACAGACTCACCGGATCAATCCATCCGAATCCATCCCCCGCATGCGTCGTAATGATTCGACGCATGCGCGGAAGTCCTTATATCGCGTGTCGAGTATGTCGCCGCGTCATCATCGCGGCGACGGCGCGACGCGTCACCGTGGACGGAATTCCGCGGGGATTTTGACCTCCTGGTTAGTACAACCAGGAGATCAAAATCCGCCAGAGGATTTATCCGCGGAAACGGTCCGGAGGACAGTTTCCGCGGATAAATCCTCTCGTGTGTACTAGGCATAAGTCGTTCGTGAATACGACTTAACGTCAATGACGCTCACGTCGGCGTCATTGACGTTTTCCGTCGTGAGCTGGAGCATGCGCACTGGGCTTTTTTTCCGCCCGGCGCATGCGCAGTTCGATCGGCGTGGGGGCGCGCTTAATTTGAATACAAGCCGCCCCCTTTGAATTACGCGGCCATAAGCCGGGCCATTTACACTACGCCGCCGCAAATTACGGAGCAAGTGCTTTGAGAATACGGCACTTGCTCAAGTAATTTGCGGCGGCGTAGCTTACACTATGCCAACGTGGTATCTATGAGAATCTGGCCCCTTGTCCTGTGAGGATGTCAGCCTAAAAAGTCAGTCTCTGAAATGCATTTGGCCTAGTACATTGAAAGCTGTAGGGTCTTCCCTCTTGAGAGGAACCCCTGAAAGCAATGGCTGCTGGAGAAAAGAGTTTTAGGCCTGATAGGAAGCAAATCAGCAACTGTTCCCCATATATGTACACATGGTTAGTGACTGGTTGAGTAGGAATCTATGCACAGAAATCTTCCCATGCTGTTCTCCCTTGAAAGTTTAGATACCAATTGAATCTCAATTGCCAAGGAGCTCAAGCTCTGTAAAAGACCAGTCAGCATAGTCTGTGTTTTTAAAGGTAACAATGAGAGACTTTGAGAGAGATTAAGAATGGATTCTGGCCTAGTTTCATGTTTAAGATCCAGTATTCTTTGGGGATATCCTGATTCAGACCTCATCCTTTGCCATATTGATTTGTGCGGTAAACCCATCTTAAAAATGATTAAAATCTCTTGGTTCCCATCATTGGCAAACACCCACACCTGAAATATGGTTTCTGGGACTTAAAGGCATTGTACACTTTTAAATGTTTTCATTGTTTTAGCTAGGTATTAACTGGCCGAGTTGAAGCACTTATACAAGCCCTGTGTCAAGGGGCAGAGCACCATGCCAAAGGGGCGACATGAGCTGAAGTCACCACAGTTGAAGTTGCCAAAATATAACTGTGTCCTTTCCCAAATAAGAAGTGAAGGCCCGCCCAGGTTGTCAAAGAAGGATCTATGGAAAGACCAACAAAAAGATCCCATCTGTATTCTAACTCTGAAAGCTCTAAAGAGTCATGCTACTAACAGATACTCTAAAACACAGGTATCAAACAAAGGCCCACGGGCTGAATCCGGCCCACTAGGTCATTTCATGTAGCCCTTGCACCCAGTGGTGTACTAAGTAAGGGGGCAGGGGCGGGCCACACTGGGTGCCACACACTGGGGGGGTGTCAGGCCGGCACCCCCCCTCCACGACTGAAGAGGACTTATCAGGGACAGTGAGCGGCATGGGAGGCAGCAGCAGCCTAGGTAACACACACAGCAGGCTGAGTAGGGAGCCTGGCTTTGCAGGGGGGGGTGCTAGCCGCACCCGAGTGATACTCGTCGGCACACCCGGGACCCGGCCGCAACGATCCCCTTCTCTCGTGGCCGCGCCGTGACTCTGATAAGTCTTGGTGTGACTGTCTCAAAGTCCAAACAGCCGAGCAGACTGAAGCCACCTCCCCCTCCTCCGACTGTAGTCTACAAGTGCTGTGTGTGCAGCACGCACTGATCATCTGAGCCAAGGTGCATTACGGGTTTGAATGGGGTGTCTGCACTGTTGTAGGGGGGTCTGTATTGTAGGGGGGTCTGTAGGGGGGTCTGTATTGTAGGGGGGTCTGTATTGTAGGGGGGCCTGTATTGTAGGGGGTTCTGCACTGTAGGGGGGTCTGCACTGTAGGAGGGGTCTGCACTGTAGAAGGGGTCTGCACTGTAGGGGGAGGGGTCTTCACTGTAGGGGGGTCTGTGTAACATGCAGTGGGGTCCAGAAATGTTAGGGGGGTGTCTGTGTAACATACAGGTGTCTAAAGCTGTGGGGGGGCTGTGTAATGCAAAGGGGTTCAGGGTGCAGTGTAATGTAAAGGGGTCCAGAGGTACAAGGACTGTGTAATGTAAAGGGGTCCAGTGATGCAGGGTGCTGTGTAATGTAAGGAGGTCCAGCGGTGCAGGGTGCTGTGTAATGTAAAGGGGTCTGGTGATGCAGGGTGCTGTGTAATGTAAAGGGCTGCAGTGTAATGTAAAGGGGTGCAGGGTGCTGTGTAATGTAAAGGGATCCAGAAATGCAGGATGCTATGTAATGTAAGGGGTCCAGAGGTGCAGGGTGCTGTGTAATGTAAAGGGGTCAGAGATGCAGGGTGCTGTGTAATGTAAAGGGCCCAGAGGTGCAGGCAGGAGATGGGGTACACAGTAGTGACAAAGATATATTGAAGGATGCAGGGGGCACAGTGGGGTGTTTTTACATTTTACCATAGGGGGGTGCCAGATATAGGATCTGCCCCAGGTGCCAAATGCTCTAGGTACGCCCCTGTTCGCAACTCCAGCCCTCCTCTGGTCCTCCTCCAGACCCTTACTTTCTGCTTTCAAGCAATGCATCCATCTTCTTCCCAGCAGCAGTATAAGGAAAGGGGGATACATTGTGATATAAGTGAGAGTGGGGGACTCAACTTCTGATGGTGGGGTGGCTCTTGACATCTAATGTAAGGGGAGGGGATGTGCTGGACATCTAATCTTACAGATAATCTTACAGATACAACCGGCCCTTTTGAGGGCAATCATAATGCTGATGCGGCCCACTATGAAATTGAGTTTGACACCCCTGCTCTAAAAGAAGCATGATTAGTCTACAGGGAATGGAATTGGTTGCAGTTGAGAGACTGGGTGATCTACCAAAGGAGCCCCTATGACAACCCTGATGAGATCAGATGGCAGCTGTCCCTACCAGATAAACACAGAGGCCATATTAACAGCATTACATTATGAGTGTGGCAACCTAGGCCCAGACTTTCAAGCAAGTCAGAGATGGCTTCTATTGGCCTTGTATGCAAGCTGAAGTTGAGGGCTATTGTCACTCTTGCATAAGATATATTCAGCAAAAGACTTTACCAGCCAAAGATGCACCCATGGGCCATCTCCAAAGTCAAGGACCAATGAAATGTCGGTGCATTGATTTCCTGTGTCTGGAGCCTGACTTGACTGGTACACACAGGTATTCCCAACCAAAGACCAACAAGCCTCAACTGTAGCCAAATGTTTATTGAACTATGGCTTATCTCAGCATATCCATTCCGATCAAGGAAGAGACTTTGAGCGTAAGCTCATCAACGCACTGTTAGTTCTGTTGGGTGTTCAGAAATCCAAAACAACCCCCTATCATCCTAAAGGAAACTCCCAGTTGGATTGATTAAACTGCACCCTTCTAGATATGCTTGGGACATTCTGAAGAGAGACTGCATTGGAGTAAGCACAGCTGTAGTACATGCCTATAATAGCACTGAGAATCACACTACGGACTATTTACTATCCCTGTTGAAGAGGGAAACCCAACTGCCTGTCGATCTGGCCTTTAGCACTTCTTTAGATCAGACATCAATAACATCTCACTAAGGATATGTAGATTGCTTAAGAAAGAATTGAAACCGGCCTATGAAAATGCTCTGGGGGCCTGCAATGCCCGAGGTCAGTGGACAAAAAGAACTTTGACCTTAAAGTAGGAATTCAAGACCTGCAGCCTGGGGACAGAGTATTGCTGAGAAATCTGGGTGTTCCAGGGAAACACAAACTAGTTTGGAAGTTTTAACTTTTTATAGTTTGTAAACAGATCCCTGGACTGCCAGCCTATCAGATCCACTCAGAAGGAAAGACAGGCCGGTAAAGATATGGCACCGGAATCATCTCTTGAGCAGAAGCAGTTTGGAAGTCCTCACAAATTGATGTTACAGTAGCTCACTCAGAGGGTTTCTTGCAGACCCTGCTCACTAACTGTCTCAAGACACTGTTCTAAACACAAATAAAGAGGACACAGAGGAAGAAGGGATGGAATAGACTGTAGCCCTCTCCACCTGAAGAGATTACTACATCTGCTCTAACCAAAGAAACAGACCTAGTGATCTACACTAATAGCTAGATTCAGGTAGGGCGGCGCATCTTTCAGATGGCGTAGCGTATCGTATTTATGCTACGCCGCCATAAGTCAGAGAGGCAAGTGCTGTATTCACAAAGCACTTGCCTCCTAAGTTACGGCAGCGTAGCGTAAATGGGGCCGGCGTAAGCACGCCTAATTCAAATGAGGATGAGGGGGCGTGTTTTATGTAAATGATTGGTGACCCGACGTGATTGACGTTTTTTACGAACGGCCCATGCGCCGTCCGTATACATATCCCAGTGTGCATTGCTCCAAAGTATGCCGCAAGGACGTATTGGTTTCAACGTGAACGTAAATTACGTCCAGCCCCATTCACGGACGACTTACGCAAACAACGTAAAAATTTCAAATTTCGACGCGGGAATGACGGCCATACTTAACATTGACTAGGCCAGCTATTTGTTCGACTAACTTTACGCCGGAAAAAGCCGTACGTAAACGACGTAAAAAAAATGCGCCGGGCGCACATACGTATCTGAATCGGCGTATCTAATCATTTGCATATTCTACGCCAAACTCAACGGAAGCGCCACCTAGCGGCCAGCGTAAATATTGCACCCTAAGATACGATGGCGTAGGAGACTTACCCCGCTCGAATGTTAGCCTAATTTAAGCGTATCTGGTTTCCAGAATACGCTTAAATTTAGGACGGCGTAGATTCAGAGTTACGTCGGTGTATCTACTGATACGCCGGCGTAAAGCTATCTGAATCCAGCTATAAGACACCAGAGCTCACACCTCAAAGTCAGCCATTAGAGGCCCCAGAGGGCCTCATAATGTCACCAACAGCAGAAGATGTAGAAACTGATTAAAACCACATAGAGGTAACAACAGAAATGGATGATTCCAAACTTACTGTACCGCAAAAGTCACAAACCATGGGACCCCCAAAGAGAGAACGCTCAGAAGATGTCATCTACACAATGCAATGGACTAATGATAAGCTGACCCTTCTTACCACAAATTTGGTAGGGGGCAACCTGTACTCACCCCCGACACACCCTCTTTTCCTCCCCCCCCCCTCTGCTGTCACATTTGGCACTTTTCAGGGGGAGGAGGGAGCAGATACCTGTGTAATTCAGGTATTTGCTGCCACTTCCGGGCATAGGTGGCTGCAGCGACCTACGCCACGTCCGGCGCCTCCTCTGCCCCCCCCCCCCCAGGTACCGACATCGCGGGCACACTTTATGTTTGCCTTTATAACCTGGTTTGCTGCCTGTTTTCTTTGGCTTAGCACTACTATTGGGTACTAAGTAATACTTTCAGTGAATTTCTGTGGTGTGGTATGTTTGTACACTCAACCTGGTGTGTCAGAGGGGCTGAGGTTCTTGAGAAGGTCAAAGCAAAAAAACAGAAAACTGATTCTACCCAGCGTTTTCTAGGTGGAGAGCGCTACACATCTATACCAGAGGTTTATGATAAATTCAGGAATCCCCCTTTAATAATAGGCAGGAACATATATACCAACCCTGCCCCCTCCCCATATAAATGCGTAAGGGTACATAATACCCCTACTTGTTCACAAATAAAGGTAGTCAATAAAGTAAGGATTTGACAAGTATTTTATATTTTTTTTAAAAACGATGCACTGTACATCGATCATCAATCACGCGTTGCCCAGCAATCTAAGCTGGCCATAGATGATACGATGACTCCCACTGTGCTATTCTATTCTGCCAGGGGGATGCGGGAAAAAATTCCTGGCCAGTAGAATACAATTGCAGTAACCGTATGTAGAAAAATCAGAGATGCTGGTTGATCGATCGACTTGGGTGCAATAAGCCTGCCCACACATGGTTCGAATCTTGGCCATTTCGGCAGGGATTTAAATTGTCCATGACCAGCTTAAAGCAGAGTTCCACCCAAAAGTGAATCTCCTGCTTATCTGATTCCTGCCCCCTCTCTGGTGCCATATTTGGCATCTTTCAGAGGAGAGGGGGGAGCGGTTACCTGTTTTTGACAGGTACCCGGTCCCCACTTCCATCGGACCTCGCCGCAGTGAGGTACTTCAGATGTCCTGCATCCTCCTCCTCCCCCTGCTGCGGGGCCAGTAAGAGAGCACAGCGTGCTTTGTGTATGCGCAATAGGAACCTGGCAGTGAAGCCACAGTGCTTAACTGCCAGGTCCCACTACCGGCAATGGCAGCAGCAGCACCCAACAGCCGATGGAAGCATCAGCTGGGGTGCCGACATTGTTGGAATCCAGGACAGGTAAGTGTCCTAATATTAAAGGTCAACACCTACAGCTGCTGACTTTTAATTTTTGGAGGTGGAGGGCGGAACATCGCTTTAAGATAAGAGTCTGGTAATAGATGAAGGGAATCCCCAGCCACTTTGGGCCAGATTCACATAGCCCGGTTGCAGCGTAACGTAACTGGTTTAAGTTACACCGCCGCAATTTTTCAAAGTTAGTGCCCGATCCACAAAGCACTTACCTGGAAATTTGCGGCGGTGTATCCTAAACCCGTCCGGCGCAAGGCGTGCCCAATCGAATTGGGCGAGTCCCATTTAAATTAGGCGCGCTCCCGCACCGGACCTACTGCGCATGCTCCGTTTCCTAACTCCCGCCGTGCTTTGCATGCCGTGACGTCATTTTTTTGAACGGCGACGCGCGTAGCGTACTTCCGTATTCCCGGACGGCTTACGCAAACGACTTGGATTTTTAAATTTCGACGCGGGAACGACGGCCATACTTTAGACAGCAATACACTTGCTGACTAAAGTTAAGGCACCAAAAAAAAAAGTGTAACTTTGCGACGGGAAACTATACTAGCGGCGACGTAGCGAACGCGAAAAACCGTCGTGGATCGACCGTAACTCCTAATTTGCATACCCGACACTGGTTTACGACGCAAACTCCCCCCAGCGGCGGCCGCGGTACTGCATCCTAAGGTCCGACAGTGTAAAACTATTACACCTGTCGGATCTTAGGGATACAGTATCTATGCGTAACTGATTCTATGAATCAGTCGCATAGATAGAAACAGGGATACGACGGCGTATCAGCAGATACGCCGTCGTATCCCTTTTGTGAATCTGGCCCTTTGTTTGCAAACAGAAGTAATCTTGTTTTCTATGCACCTTATACCTAAACTAGCAGTCAATTAGAGTTGGAACAGGTTAAAACAGGTTAAATCACTACTAAAACAATAAATATTATCACTACTACTGCTACAATAAAACTGCATGTTAGCAATAGTAATAATAAAAACAAAATAATAAAACACATATAACAAATAATGCAAAAAAAGTAATATAATGTTATTAGTTGGTGTGTTAATATTAATAATAATAATAATAATTATTATTTTTGTCGTTGTAGTTGTTGTTATTGTCTTGATATTATGCACTGTTTTTAATTATTATTACATTTTAAATTATTAATAATAATAGTATTAAAAAGAAGAACTATTACTAATAAAGCTAATAACATAATAATTAAGTTATTGGTTGTTGTTATTATCTTTATAATATCCACTGTTGTTAAAAAATTATTAAATTAAAAATGATTATTAATAATAATAATGAGATTACTATTACTATAAAAGCTAATAACATAACAATAACAACATAATGAAGTTAAAAAATAATAAAAGTAACAAAAATAAAACGAAATAGTAAACATTTGTATTTCTTGGGACCTATCAGATTGTTGATGGAGGAAATCCTCAGCACTCTTCCTTTCAGCATTCTTTCAGCAGTCCCTCTTGACCTGAGAACCTCCTTTTGCCTGTCTAGCCTGAGGAAGAAAGAATTGTTTTCCTCGCTTGTCTGCAGATCCAATTAAGAATGGAGACAATTACTTCTAATAATGTGCTAATTTTGTTTTCACAAAAGCAAAGAGGGCTGAGGTGCTACCATCACTCAGCACAGGGAAGAGGACGCTTGTCTGCCAGTAGAAGCCTTTCTTCATAGAAGTCTGGAGAGAAGCGAAGAAAGTCAGGATCACTTTTCTAAGATATTCTTCCACTTTGTTCTGTTATTCCGGGAATTTCTGGAAATGGACACAAACCACTAGAACAGCACCCAGCTAAACTCACATTACTGTCTACAGTCTCCCCAGCACAGACTCCTAGACTGCGGTCCACATACCTTTTACATGGCCAGATAATGTATGGCCAACAACTTAAGGGGATCGATTAATGTAGATTTACTTGTGCATTATCAACATGTCTTTACTGTTGTAATTAACGCTGGCATTAATGACAGTAGAACTATCATTTACCAGTGTAGGCATATTTTTTTTCTACACCAAATTAAGAACTTTATCATTTTTAACTATTATTATTATTTATATTTTCATTATAATAAAGAGGAGTGTTTGTATACTCATTTTCTTTACTTTACCTTTCCATTGAGGTATCTTAATAGTTAATTTATTAAGTAAAATCATTCCTGATGTATGTGTGTATATATATATATATATATATATATATATATATATATATATATATATATATATATATATATATATATATATATATATTCTAAAATATATAGAATATATTTTAACAGGTAATAGATGTTTATTTATTTATATATATATATATATATATATATATATATATATATATATATATATATATATATATATATATAAATTCTATATTTAGGTGCATAACAGATGGATTTATATACAGTATAGGCACACACTTTCAATGTGTAAAATGTATAATAGGGAGGTATCTTTTAACCAAACTATACTTTTACATTAAATATATATATATATATATATATATATATATATATATATATATATATATATATATATATATATATATATATATATATATATATGTACACCTAAAAGTGCAGAATACATTTTTATATACAAATTTTGAAGTAGGAGTGAGCAATGTTATGAAACTGTATATAATATACTCTCCGTGGCTAATTGATGCACAAAATATATATTTTTATATATTTTATATATATAGTTTTTTATAGTTTTATATATATATATATATATATATATATATATATATATATATACTGTATATATATATATACACTGTATATATATATATATATATATAT